>NW_024382008.1:0-32006 GCF_016835505.1 Polypterus senegalus
ATTTTTTAACCAAATGCCACCTTTGCAGCGTTGAAGGTAGAAATGGTATGAATTGCATTTTCAATTATCCTTGTATTTGTCAAAAGTGACATCAGATTTATTTGATTGTAACTTTTGAAATGAAAATACTTCTATTTTTGTATTTAAATGTGCAATAAGCTGATATCTGTGTCTGATTTAAAGTCCTCCCCATTATTTTAGAGAATATTCAGGTATGAATTTCATTGGTTTGAACTTTCACTGTTTTCAGGAGACATTCAATTTTGATATTATTTCTTCTATATCCATCTTCCAGCACAGTTAGTCTGTTCCAAACACTTTCATTGGTTTATAGCCACTGCTTTTTCTAGCAGGATGCCAATTTTTCAAATGTTTTAATATGAGTGAACATTTGCTTAACATCTTCAAACTGAGCACCAAGTGCTCTAAATTTATTCTCAAACATACTAATATTTTCAGAATTGTTTTCTAACATACTTTTTAAATGTTGCCCAATCAACCATTGGGACAGTGGGGCCGAACTGCCTAGTTTTGCCTCATTAGATTAAAGAGTCTATCCTCCTGCTCTCAGAGTCCATTAAATGCTTTTGGCAAATTCTGGGCTGATCAGTGGAGTGCTGCTGAGATGGTGGTCTTCTGATAGGTCTCCAGTCTTAGCAGAGGAATTCAAAAGCTCTGTAGAGTAACCATTGGTCTGTGGGTTTCAATTCCACCTTGGCCCTTGTTTCCAGTTACCAATCTGGCCAGATGAAAACTCTAGGAAATGCCCTGGTGTTCAAACTTCTTCCATTTCCATATTGAGACCACTATGCTCTTGGGACCCCTCAAAGCTTAAGAAAGGGTATTATACTCTTGCCTGTCATGACTCCCCAGTTACATCACAGATGTCTTCAGAAGGTTCCCTTGGACATCATGGTTGTTTTGTCCTGACATGCAGTGTTAATTGTAGGGTCTTATATGCACAGGTGTGTGCCCTTTTTTAACGATGTCCAGTCAATTCAATTTGCCACAGGTGGACTCAATCAAATTCTAGAGACATCTCAAGATTCAATAAAGAAAACTGTACCTGACAACAATTTGGGTGCTTTTCACTTTGTCATTATGAGTTTTATGTAGATTGATAGGGAAAATGGTAAATTTATCAATTTAAAGTTATATCTACAACAAAATAAAGTGTGAGGACACCGAAGGGGTTTGAATACTTTTTGTCTGTTGAATCGACTCTGACTATTAAGAGAAGGCAATGTATCCCCAAGTTATTTTCATTATACAGGGTGGCCCACGAAAAGTAACCGCCTTCCTTCCAGAGTGGCGCTACTATTGACTACTCCTCATCACGAAAGCTGGAGACGAGTCAAACATGGAGTACGAGGAGTTATAGTATTCTATTCCACAAAGAATCATTTTCAGCACTTTCTGTAAAGAGTGAGTAAAGATTTTGCATTTCAAGTTCTTTCTTTCTTTTGGAAGGGTGCCTTTTTCCAGAGGTGGGCTACTTTTCTTGGCCACCTTAGAAGGTGAATAGAAAATGCTTCCTCCTGCCCAAGGCAGTACACTGCAACTTAATACCGTATATACAGTAAATGAAGTATAGCACACTCTGTTATCGTGGTATTTCCTCTACTTACCCTTTACTTGTTTTCTTCAGGGATAAGTACTCATCAGATTCATTACCAAGTTGGTCTACTGTCACACCTTAATATTAACACACACTTACATAGATATACACATACACACGATGCTAGCTACAAAGTACTGTACCAAAGGTGTAAAATCATGCAACTTTAATCCACAAGTTCTGTATGAATAATGCACAGTCCGCTTCCCTAGTACTCCAAGAACTTACTTATCATCGGCACGAACAACATACAATGTCTTAGATATATCTCAGACCTAAAAATTACCTTTGGTCTCCAAGAATATATTCTGACATACAAAGGCTCAACATCCTGCTTTAGCCATTTATCAACCAATAAATGTTTACTTTAACGCACTGTTCATTTTTGCAGAGGTCTGTCCACAGCTCAATAGACCTTCAGTTTGTATCATACGGCACTTCCGATGCTCAGGTGCTGTTGAAAACAATGTGGTATTTATTAACGAGGAATAATACAGTAGAAAAGCATAAAAGAAAATGTGAATAGCAAAGTCTGATATGTAAGTCTTTAGAAAAGGGTTACGAAAGTTAAAGATGTCAGATCGTAATGTTCTAGGTGGCTTGTGCTCTAGTATCTAGCTCTTGTAGTTGTTCATGAGATGCTTTTCTGCATCAATGGAAATGGCCCGACATTGCTGGCGGCCCCTTCTCTGCCCGTTTCTCTTCTTATGATGTCGCCTTCAGGCATATTTATTATAAATTTCAGCAAGGGTTTTGCAACACGTGATTATTGCATACTCTGATTGGCTGGCTGTCAATATGATGGATGTGTTCTGTCAGACTCTTTAATCTGTTAGAGTAATTAATTTCCCAAGCAATAAAGTTTTTGATGTTTTAACAATTTCCTGTCTCAGTTGAAACCAATTTAGTCCTGATGCCTGCAGTTCACAGGTGATAAAATCATCAATACAGCTTGAGGATCTCCTGAATTCCTGCTCAGTTCAAACAGATGGCACTCTGACAGATATTGGTATAGTTCAGGAAAACAGATCACCTTTGATGTTAACTGTTCTTTCAGTGACCTGTATTTAAGTTCACCTGTTCTTTTGTCTTGAGCAAAATATAATTAAAATATACAGGTAGACCAAAATGTACCGATTGTACACAGCACAATACACACTAGCAATGTAAGAAGAACTTACAAGATCCCACTTACTTGCTAAAGGCCTAAACTCACTCTTTATATAAAGCTGTTTACCTTATGGCAGTTATCATGGCTGTTACAAAGGGTTTGCAAGATTATGCAATAGTTTACAAGTGGGTTTCATGTTAACCTTGATTTATTGGTTTACTTTATAACAAAATTTAAATGTTTCCTTTTTCTAAAGATGTTTCCTGTTATCAGTAACCTCATCTCACATTTTCTTCAGGCATAATACAACATCATACTCTTGATAAAGCCAATGCATTTGGATTTATGACATTTTTAAAAGTTTTTTAAGATAGTTCAGTGATAAGATACATTTAAAAGTAGAACAGTCACATTTTGCTTTAAATTTTATTGATTTTATTATAATCATCCATCATCCAACCCGCTATATCCTAACTACAGGGTCACGGGGGTCTGCTGGAGCCAATCCCAGCCAACACACAGCACAAGGCAGGAAACAAACCCCTGGCAGGGCACCAGCCCACTGCAGGCAGCGACACACACACACACACACTCGGGACAATGTAGAACTGCCAATGCACCTAAACTGCATGTCAACCTGGACCGTGGGAGGAAACCCACGAGACACAGGGAGAACATGCAAACTCCACCCAGGGAGGACCCGGGAAGCAAACCCCAGTCTCCTAACTGTGAGGCAGCAGCACTACCACCGTGCCGCCCTTATTGTAATCATTCCATACAAATAGAAACATTTTTACAAAAATAGTATTGAAAACAAATCAACCCCCACCCCTGAGAAAGAGAGCATGGCCAACAGAGTAAAACTTAAAGCTAGTAAAAATAAGTAAACAGATAAGTTTAGCAAGCAGATAAAGATAAATGGAGAAGAAATGGGAGAGAATCTGCTTCCTCAGTCCTTTAAAAGCTTATTCTAAAATGTTATTGATTAGATCCTGCCAGGTTTTGAAAAAGTTCTGATCCTCTAAGCGAGAATTACATTTTTTCCAATTTCAAATAAATATATAAAACATCATGATATCATGATATAAAACATCAGTTACCCACTGACTTAAAAGAGGAGTGTTAGGATACTTCCAGTTGAGCAAGATAAGCCTGTACCAATAGTGTAGTAAAGGCAATCACAGTTTGTTTGTCCTTCTCCACTTTAAACCCATCTGGAAGAACACCAAACACAGCTGTTAGTGGATTAGGAGGGATTGTAACACCAAGGCTGTCTGAACGGCATTTAAAGATTTTGGTCCAGAATGATGTTAACTTGGTGCAGGCCCAAAACATGTGACCCAGTGAGGCTGGAACTTGATTCAGCGTTCAATTGTCCTGGAAACATTTTGGACAATTTTAAAAGAGACAGATGTGCTCGATATATAATTTTGAGTAGAATAATTGTAAGCTTTGCACATCTGGATCCCGAGTGAATTCTCTGCATTGCTACATTCCACTCCTTTTCTGAGATATTGAGTGTAAGATCTTTTTCAAACTGTCTTCTTGGATCTTTGAAAGGGAGGACTGTAAAATGGTTTTATATATTGCAGAAATTTGAGTCCTCAGGCAGGTTCTGTTTAACAAAGTTTCTATTTTGAAGATAGTGAAAGAAATGTGTTGCTGGAAAGTTAAATTTGGAATGTAATTGTTCGTATGATGCAAAGACGTTGTCTATGTACAGATCTCTAAGTGATTTAATCCCAAATTTTTTCCAGATATTAAAAACTGCATACCTTTGAGAAGGTGGAAAAAGGTGGTTCTTGTGCAGAGGTGCCACAGATAAAAGCTTCTCTATCTTAAAATGCTTCCTACATTGGTTCCATATTCTGAGTGATGGAAGCACAATTGGGTTATTAGTATATAGGCGATAACTTGCATTTATTGGGGCACAAAGCAGGGAATATAAAGAAGTACTGCAGGATTTTATTTCTATTGGACCAGGCCTGTGTATGTTCATCTATTTGTGTCCAGGTTTTTATGGCTTGTATGTTTGCTGCCCAGTAATAAAACTGCAAGTTAGGTAGAGCCATGCCACCTTCTGCCTTTTGTCTTTGTAGAATTACGCTCTTTGGATACGTGGATGTTTTGAGATCCAAATAAATGAGGTTATGGTTGAATCTAATTGCTTAAAAAATGATTTATTGATGTATATTGGAATGTTTTAAAAAATAAAAAGAGAAGCTTAAGAAGGATATTCATCTTAACAATGTTAATTTGTCCAGCTAAAGTGAGATGAAGTGTTACCCATCTATGCAAGTTTTGCTTATTTTTTTCCATATAGACAGCGAAATTTTGTTGATAAAGAGCTTTATATTTACTTGTGATATTTACCCCTAGGTATTTAAACTGATCTGTGATGATAAAAGGGAAGGTGTCCAATCTAATATTGTATGCTTGAGAATTCACTGGAAAGAGCACACTTTTATTCAAATTAATTCTGAGACCAGAAATCTTTTGAAATTCTGTAGGTGCTGTTAGGACTGCAGGCACAGTATTTTGTGGGTCTGATATATACAGTACCATATCATCTGCATAGAGAGAAATTTTCTGTTCAAGTCCCCTTTCCAGGTAGGTTGGGCATGCAGTGGGTGTCAAAAAGAAGGGTATCAATACAATAAAATACACAGAAGAGAACACAATCCTTAATACAATATAATAATAAAACTATTACAAGCACGGAGCATAATTTAATAGTAGATGATATCACATGATATGATTTGGATTTGTTTAGAGTCCTGGAGGCCTCAGCCATCAAGCTGCCTCTCCCAGTTGGCCATTCCACAGCTGAGACAGCGCTGAGCTGGCCAACCCAATGAAAGCATTCCCCTACCCGACGATTCCTTCGATCCTCCATCAGAAATGACTTTATCTTAGGCAGGCAAAACAACTTGGCAGGTGGGCCATGGCACTAAGTGCTACATATGAGTACCAAGAAGAGAAACAGAATAGGTGAGGGTTAGTAACAAATTATAACTATCATGTTACTTATGTTTTAGTGCTAATGACTAACAATAGAGATGCAGTCTGTACAGTTAATTGGCAGCTCTAGTCAGGATATGCTAAACTGAAGTTGAGTCTCCAGCCGGGATTTGAAAGCTGAGACCAAAGGGGCATCTCTTATAATAGCAGGCAGACCATTCCACAGTTTAGAGGCCCTGTAACCAAAAGCTCGACCTCCCACTGTTATTTTATTAATCCTTGGAATCATAAGCAGACCGGCATTTTGAGATCTTAATGTACGCTCTGGTTTGTAAGTCATGATAAGTTCAGACAAGTAAGCCGGACCTCAGCCATTTAAGACTTTATATGTTAAAAGGAGGATTTTGAAATCTGACCTAAACTTAACTAGGGAGCCATTGTAAGGATTAAAGAACTGGAGTTATGTGTTCATATTTTCTTGTTCTTGTAATAATTCTTGCAGCAGCATTTTGGATCAACTGGAGGCTGTATAAAGAACAGTTTGAACATCCAGTGAACACCGCATTGCGGTTGTCAGTCCTACTAGAAATAAATGCATGAATTAATTTCTCAGAATCCTGTTTATTTAGTGCCTTCATTTCCCAACATTTTTAAGATGGAAGAAACAGACATGCTAGAGTCAAAGATAACTCCTGGATTGCGGGCTGATTCAGTAAAATTAATGGTGATTCCAACTGAGCTAAATGATGACAAAGTATTGTTGTGATCAACATCATTCACACCGATAATTAATGTCTGTTTTATCAGTGTTTAAAGACAAGTAGTTCTCATCCATCCACTCCTTTAATTCACTAACACAACTAATTAAAGACAACATCGGAGAAACTTCATTTGATTAAAAAGAAAGGTATAACTGGGTGTCATCTGCGAACGAGTGAAAATTAACATTATGTTTCCTAATGATAAATCCCAGTGGAAGGGTAAATAATATATCGTTATTTGGAACAAATGCATTTCATATGTGTTCTGTGTCTACAAAGATCTATGTAAGTGTAGGATGACAGGCAATGCAATAAATGTTGAACACATGCCAAAAAGACAAACTTATTTAATGTTTTAGTACTAACGATAACATTTTGACATGAAGAGTATAATGTGTGAAGACTGAAGTCAAATATCAAATATGCACTTTCACAAAAGATACAAATATAACAAAACAAGTGCACTTTTATAAGAGACTATAACCAAAGAAAAAGAAA
The DNA here is from genome assembly GCF_016835505.1 of Polypterus senegalus. NCBI lineage: Eukaryota > Metazoa > Chordata > Cladistia > Polypteriformes > Polypteridae > Polypterus > Polypterus senegalus. Next base: position 6,950 of record NW_024382008.1, read on the forward strand.
TCAGGTTAGTGTACTTCATTGTCATGACTTCTTTCGTAGTACAGTGGTAAGAACTGCTGACTCATAATCAACAAGTCACGGGTTCGAGCCTTGCCATGTCACAAAATAAATATTTTGAGTAGTGAGCTGCTCTTATTGTTACTATTATACAGTAAAAACATACATTTGATTTGAGTCTGTAACAGCCGGTGTAAATGTATGGGATTTGTAAAGGTTAGCGTTTGTTTTTTTAAAATTCAGTTCTATTGTCTCAGTCGCGTTCACGCTTGCCCCGTTCTGACACTGCTGTTTTCAGATAAAGACGTGCTATAACAGAGGTGAACTCAGATGAGGATTCTACATCGGAGAAAGAGAACAGAAGCCCTCCCTGCAAGAAACATCCACTCACATATAAGAACAATGCATCTACACCAGGTGTAAAGGTGAAAGATGGCATTTTTTGGATGAAGCAACAGGTCCAGCTTCATCCTTCTAGTCAGTCTGCCCCACACCTGTACTTCAAAGAAAAAGCAGGCCTTACAGAGCTCACCAAGTATCGCGTAAAGTCTAGTTTGTGATAATGTTTTGTGATGGTCGTTATAAAAACATGTATACTATATGTTACTTATATAAAAGCCAGACCGAATGTTATTTACCTTGATTTATTTATGCATCTTCCTACAGCGTAAAGTCACAGAGTGGACTGCAGAGCTTCCTGTGTTTGATCGGCACAGGCATGCTGACAGTACATGTGTACTGAAGTGACTTTAGCTGCAGGTGGAAGCTCCTGTTGCACCCTACGCAACTATATTTATTCAGGAAAAGATCCCAGTTGCCCCATGGGAGAAAGACTTTCCGAGACTAAGCTGAAGCTTATGAAACCATTTCTGGACAAAGGCATAATAATGGCAACAGTTGCATGGAGGCATTGACTTTTAACATAAAATTTACATAAAAGATATTCACATATTAATATGGTACAAAAATGGACATATGAACAGAGACAATAAAACAACAGGTAAATATGCTTAAGGACATGGTGTGATTTAAACACATGAAACCAAATCAAAAAATTAATAGAAAATTTGAATTCATGACCTAAACAAAGCCCCATTGAGAACTCAAATAATGAAATAAAGTCTTAGGTTTGACTGACCCAGGAAAGATTTTGTAAGCTTTAGACAGGAGAATTGACTCCAACAATCTAAAGATTTTGTCTACACTATCTTTGTAGAGTCTATGAAATTTGTAAGCTAAAAATCTAATAAAACAATTAAACAAAACAGAAGGTGATTGTCCTCAAGTCAAGTCAAGTCAAGTTAGAGAGCATGCACTGCTGCACTGTAGCCAGGTGTTACATGGGTTACCCCTTGGCCTGGTCCAACCACTTGGGTCCCCAAAAATGAAGATCTTACGAGCTGGATCACCTTTGGGAAAACACGCCACATGGCTGTAGTGCCGTAACTGATGCTCCCTCACAATGCAGGTAATGTGCCTCACTAGGGACTCCATGAGCAACCACTCATTCAACACAAAGTCAAACCAGCGGTACCCAAGGATTCTCCGGAGAGACACAGTACCAAAGGAGTCCAGTCTTCGTCTCAGGTCACTGGAATTGTCCTCAAGGTGCTCTTATTAATAGTGTTTGGCAATCAATTCAACATTTGCTCTTTCACTGTTTATTTTCAATCATTAGGGTAGATTTACTTTTAATTGGATGCATACTGAATAGTGTAATAGCACTTGATTTTCTTAATTTTTTAGGGCTCTTTGGAGTATCAAGTATGCTTTTCATTAGTTCAATAACTTTATCAAGGCTTGGTTTTTCATTCATGACAGTCTGAGCCAGTGGAAAGCTATTAAAGCCGACTAAAAAATATTGGTCAAAGAACAATTTGTTTGCTGTGCGGTTGGTTTCTTTGTTGTTGAGCTTGTCTGCCTTATTCGTAATTGAAAATACTGTTGTAATACTGTAATGCAGCTTTCCATTTCATTTGCCACAGAAAATACTAACCTTGCTTCAGAAGGGACAAGTGACATTTTGAAATGTGTCACACATGAGTACCTGAGGATCACTTTCCAAGCTCAAACAAGGTATCCAATAACCTACCAGCACAGGAGTGGGCAAAAAAGCTAACCATATCTTCTCTTTTCTATTCCCTAGCTCTGATAAACCACCCACAGAAGGCAACTCACCCTCACCTCCAATCAAGTAAACCACAGCCCCTAAGGCAGGGGTGTCGAACTCCAGTCCTGGAGGGCCACAGTGGCTGCAGGTTTTCATTCTAACCATTGTCACACACGTGCGCATGGGAGGCAGCTAAAGGGCTTGAGTGAAGGCAGTTGGAGGCATGCGGGTGTGGCAGAGTGCACTGACTCTTTTTCTCCTTTGCCTGTAGACCATCCCCGGGGGATTTCACCTGGATCTCCTGACATCACTTCCGGGACTGAGCCAATGGAACTCGGCCACACCAGCTCCAGTCCCTCTGATGTCACCTCCTCTGAGCCAATGGTGGAAGACCACGTGCCAGATCCATACGACCTCACTTCCTGTCTCCCCTTTAAAACCTGCCCCTTTCCTTTGTTTCCTCAGTCTTGTTTTGGACTCGGTTGTATGCACTTCAGTGCTCTGTATTTCTACAAGAAAAACGACTTTGCAGCCAGGATACCACAATATACGGGTGGCTGCCCCAACTCTTTATCTGTCCATGTCTCGTTCTTGTGACAGTGGCGTAGTTGGCAGGATGGAGAAGTCCCAGAAGAGAAGGGGACAGGACCTGCAATATACCCAGGTGGGCGTGCGGGGCGAGTCTTCAGGCGGGAGGGTGCCCGCGGTCGGCGTGACCGGTGGCGGGCTCCTCCCAGCACTCATAACTAGGCCATCTGGAGGCCAGGAGTGTGCGGGTGGGGCTCACAGGTGGGCTGCCCTGGAGGGGGAGGCAAAAGGGACTCAGTATGCTCTCCTGGGGGAGAGTGCCTGCCTCCCTGCGAAACCAAAGCCCCATTTACCACCTAGGGGTGCCCCAGACTGGCAGGTGAATAAAATAAAAAAATGGAGGTTGGACCCTGAGCGGCCGACCAACAGACAAGCCTGGTCCTTATGGGCAATGGTAGGGCATTGGCTACGGCCATTTGAAAACACGCCCTACCAAATAATAGAGCAGGTAGCTTGCTATCTGCTCCTGGAAGCGCTTCCCCGTGGCTTCACCCAGCCGGTTTGGCGGCGGTTTAAGAACATGTCTGAGCTCATAGAGCTTATGGAGACGCAGAGGCGGCCTCACACTCTGGGGAGCAGAACCGTCCTCATGTCAAACCCAGCCGGGCGTTCCAAGACCTAGCCCCTCCCTGTACAATCCGGGCTCGCGTCAGGCGTGCCGCGGTGGCGCGCAAAACCGCTTGGGGCAAGGAGGAATGCAGGTGGAGGCGAGGAGGGTTGGTGTGCTCTCGCTAATCCGTTGGCGGTCCCACATACTGGCGTGGTGATCGTCAACGGACACAAGACCACAGGTTTGTTCGACTCCGGCAGCAACATTTCCATTGTTGCCCGCCGCTTTGTGCAACCGCAACAGTGGCTAAAATTTAAGACCGGTATAACCTGTGTCCACGGAGACATCCGCTGGTACAGGTCCGCCGCTTGTGTCATCAGTTACGGAGGGTCAGTTCGTAAACTCACCGTAGCGGTCCTACCTGATCCTCCACACCCGGTGATACTAGGGCGGGACTGGTCTAAAATCAAAGCGGTGAGACACATACCACTCCGGGGTTAATTTGGGCCTCGTTATGGGCGGAGATAACCCGTCTCAAGCTGCCTCCACGCCGTGTAATCAGCCGGCAGAGAGAGCGGCGTCGCCCTGACTGGCGTGGCAACTCCGGGCGTCGCGCTGGCTAACACGTCATCCACCAACGCCGGCGGCGGGAAGAAACCACGCCCATTGAGGTCGACGCTGACCCTCTCTCCGTGTTGCGGTTCCAATTTAAAGCGCCGGCTTCTTTTAGAAGGGAGCAATGGAATGATGACTCCCTGAAGTTTGTAAAAAATGCAGTGGTCCTTGTCAATGGCCAGCGCACTAATCAGTCGATGCCACAGGGCCCCTACTTTGTGCTAGATAATGACCTCCTTTACCGTGTAGCAATGCATGGCGGGCAGGAGGCGAGGCTGCTGCTGGTGCAGCGTACCTTCCGGCGGCAGGTCTGCGAGCTAGCACACGCCCACCTCCTAGGTGGCCACCTGGGCACCGAAAAACTCTGGAGCGGATCAAGCTCCGTTTCTACTGGCCAGGAATTAATGAGGAGGTTAGGTAAGCTTTGCGCTTCCTGCCGGAGTGTCAACTGCGACAAATTCCTAGGAGGGACCGTGCTCCTCTCGTTCCTATTCCACTGATTGGCGTTCCCTTCCACAGAATGGGGTGACCTGGTGGGACCCTGGAGCCCTCAGCCCGAGGACACAAGTACATTTTAGTCCTCGTGGATTACGCTACGATACCCGAAGCTGTTCCGTTGCGCTCAGCTACCTCTAAAGCCATCGCACGGGAATTACTAGGGGTATTGGCGTGGGGATCCCCAAAGAAGTCTTGACAGACCAGGGGACCCCTTCACCTCGGAAGCGTTCAAGGAGACTGCCAGATTACTGAAAATAAAGCATTTAAAGACCTCGGTGTATCATCCTCAAACCGACGGATTAGTAGAGAGGTTTAATCAAACTCTCAAGCAAATGCTGCGTAAGGTGGTCAGCGAGGATGGAAGGAACTGGGATCAGCTCCTCCCCCTCGTCCTTTTTGCCTATCGGGAAGTCCCACAAGCCTCCACGGGGTTCTCCCCTTTTGAACTACTATGCACGGACGACAACCTCGGGGCATATTAGATATTTTGAAAGAAGGCTGGGAAGAAGAGGCTCTTCCCTCCACAAACATACTGGAGTATATCGGCGTTCTGCGATAGATTTGGAAAGATTCGCCTGTCCTTAAAAGTCACATGGAGGAAGCTCAAGCAGCACAGGCCCGGTACTACAACCGTGGCACGTCTCTTCGGGAGTTACGCCGGGAGATCGGGTCATGGTCCTAGTGCCTACCTCCCACTCTAAATTGCTTGCCCACTGGCAGGGCCCCTCCGAAGTTAAGGAGAGGAAGGGACTGGTCGACTATTTGGTGAGGCAACCCAATGCGTCGGCCAAAGGAGCGGGTTTATCATGTGAACCTGCTGAAACCGTGGAAGGACAGGGACCCCGATCCCTCCTCCGGCCAGCCCGCTCACTCTTCGCACACACACGACCTTAACCGGCACGGACTTAAGTCCCAGACAGCGGCAGGAGCTGGAAACAGTTATCCGGACCGTTGGAGGTAGTCAGTGAGAACCCCGGAAGGACCTCTCTGATTGAGCACAACATCGTGACAGAGCCCGGGGTTGTTGTCCGAGAACGCCCGTATCGTCTTCCCGAGGCAAAAAAGGCTGAAGTGGAGCTTGAGATCAAGCGCATGCTGGAGCTAGGTGTGATTGAGGAAAGTTATAGTCCCTGGTCCAGCCCCATTGTGCTCGTCGGTAAGCCTGGCGGAAGTTGGAGGTTCTGCAATGACTTCCGTCGGCTTAATCAAGTCTCCCAATTTGATGCTTATCCAATGCCAGCGTGGGCGACCTCCTCGAGAGGCTTGGACAGGCTCAATACCTGACCACACTTGACATGACGAAAGGGTACTGGCAGGTTCCTTTAACGGACTCCGAAGGTAAAAACCGCGTTTAGTACCCCTAGCGGACACTGGCAGTATCGTGTCCTTCCATTTGGGTTACACGGGGCTCCAGCAACCTTTCAGCGTCTGGTGGACAAAGTGCTTGACCTCATAACTCATACAGTGCTGCCTACCTGGATGGCGTGGTCATCTATTCCAGCACATGGAAGGAACACCTACAGCATGTCCAAGCGGTATTACGGACACTTGGTGAGGCGGGCTCGGATTAATCCCAGGAAATGCTTCTTGGATTAAGCGAGGCCAAATATTTAGGCTACCTGGTGGGTGGGTACCGTAAGGCCACAGTGCTCCAAAATTGATGCCATTCTGAAATGGCCCCGTCCACGAACCAAGCGGCAAGTCCAAGCCTTTCGGCTTAGCCGGGTACTACCGCCGGTTTGTACCTCGGTTTTCGGAGAGAGCGGCGCCCTTGACTGATTTAACAAAGAAGAGGGCCCCGAACATTGTGGCATGGACTGAAAAACAGGCTGCATTTGGTGACTTAAAGCAGGCCCTTACGTCCACACCTGTTTTGATGGCACCTAACTTTTCTTTGCCTTTCATCCTCCAGGCGGACGCTTGGACACAGGCCTGGGCGCCGTGCTGAGCCAAAGCGTCGATGGTGTGGAGCACCCCATCATGTTCCTGAGCGGAAACTGTTGGACGGGAGACCAGGTATGCTGCGGTGGAGAGGAGGCTCTGGCGATTAAATGGGCGATTACTCAGCTGAGGTACTACCTGTTGGGCCGGGAATTCACCCTTGTCACGGACCATGCACCCCTACAGTGGATGGCCCTCCCACAGGAGTCGAATCCGCGGGTCACCCGGTGGTTTCTTGACCTGCAGCCGTACAAGTTTTGCTCGTTCATCGTCGGGCTCTCCGCCATGCGCTGATGCCTTTCTCGGGTTCACGACCTCTCGGTTAGTCGCCCGACCCGTCGGGTCTGGGCTAAGGGGGCCTTGTCACACTGCGTGCGCATGGGAGGCAGCTAAAGGGCTTGAGTGAAGGCAGTTGAGGCATGCGGGGTGTGGCAGAGTGCACTGACTCTTTTCTCCTTTGCCTGTAGACCATCCCGGGGATTTCACCTGGATCTCCTGACATCACTTCGGGACTGAGCCAATGGAACTCGGCCACACCAGCTCCAGTCCCTCTGATGTCACCTCCTCTGAGCCAATGGTGGAAGACCACGTGCCAGATCCATACGACCTCACTTCCTGTCTCCCCCTTTAAAACCTGCCCCCTTTCCTTTGTTTCCTCAGTCTTGTTTTGGACTCGGTTGTATGCACTTCAGTGCTCTGTATTTCTACAAGAAAAACGACTTTGCAGCCAGGATACCACAATATACGGGTGGCTGCCCCAACTCTTTATCTGTCCATGTCTCGTTCTTGTGACACCATCTTCTTCATTAGTGACTAGTTTTTGCTGCTAATTAACTTCTTTTGCCTTTGTTTTAATTAACTTGACTCAGACCCCTTAGTTCTTTCTTTTTCCTTAATGAGGAGCCAAACAATAATGAGACACAAAACAAGCTGCCACATCACTAGCTAACCACATTATCTGAATATAAAGAAAGGTGAGGGCCTCAGTAAGGTTGATCTCTCAGGTCACCAAAACATCCTGATGGTATTCTTAGAAAAGAAAGAAAATCAACAGTTTTAGAAATGTCTGCTGTGGCAGAATGAGAGCAGCAACAAGTTGTGGAATTAAGTAATTGGTTTAATTATCAGCAAGAATTGGCTTCTCATTAAGGAACTGGTTGGAGTGAAATTGGCAGGAGTTTGAAGCCCCAGTTTAGCTGGTGATCTGTTGGCTCATTTCATATCTCATTTCTGTTTGGCTGCCATTTAATGAAGAAAAGAATCAATTCAGAGCACTGAATCCTTAAAAACAGAGCTATTAAAATGAAGGGAAAACAAGTTAATTAGCAGTAAAAACTGGTCACTTATTAGGGAAAGGGTTAGAATGAAAACCTGTAGCCACCGCAGCCCTCCAGGCCCAGAGTTCGACACCCGTGCCCTAAGGTCTGGGTAGTAAAAATCTGAAGGTTATGGAAGATGGAATTTCAGTTGACAGAAATTCATCCCGTGTGCATAAGCTTCTTGATGCAGACCCTATCGAGAGAGCTGATTGTTTTGAAAAGCCATTAAAGCTAAAAGGGCAGATATTTACACCTGTTTTCAGTTGTGCCACTATACACTCATTTCTGATCTATTTTTTGGATGATTGCATTAAATGGGGTGGCCCAGTCGGCACTCCAAGTTCTTACTTACAGGCTCCACCCTCCACAAATGTAATAAAGAAAGAACTTAAGCGTAACAGTGAGGAGATGTTTAAGTGTGTGTTGCAGCTCTTTGGGAGAGTGCAACTAACTTGTCAATGACCAGACTGCTTATCGTTGTTTGCTCTAACACAGAGAGTATTTGAACTGTGTCTTTGTGAAAGTGCATACTAGGCTTCTTCCTAAAGCTACATTACAAGTATGGTTGTGTGTCTGAAATATGCCAAGCACCCACCTGGGAACTTAACAGTTATTTTATTTATTCATTGGGAGAACCTTTGTTTAATCTAGCCACTGAGTGGCCAAGACAATACAACTTGGATGGAACAAATGGAAGAAGTAATCAGAAGTATTGCGTGATTGACAAATTAAGACAAAAATTAAAGGTAAGGTTTTTAAGACAGTGGTAAGACTAGCAATGATGGGGCTGAGACATGAGTAGTAAAAGGAGCAGAAGAGAAGAAATTAGACGTGGCAGAGATGAAAATGTTGAGATTGATGTGTGGAGTCGCACAAAGGATTGAATAGGAAATGAGATAAACAGAAGTACAACAAAAGTGGGGGAGATGTCTATGAAAGTACAGCAAAGCAAGTTGAAGTGGACATGTGATCAGGAATAACAACGAATATGTGGGCAAAAATGATGGACATGTAAGAACAGGCTGAAGAGCGAGCGTTGCTGCTGCGGAATTTGCTGGATAAGGTTAAAGAATATTTGAAGGAAAAGGGTCCAAATGGGGAGAAGGTGCAGGACTGAGATGTATGGAGAAAGCTGATCAAGCACATCGATCCCACATAGAAGTGGGAAAAGATAAAGATGAAGCCAGTAACCCTTCACTCAAATAGCCATATGGTTAACCCATGGCCTGGCGCACAGGACTTGGGACTCTTCATCAAATCAACTACAGTATGTCTGCATGGGTGGATTTCAACATAGATTTTAAATCTCTATGAGGTACTTCTTTCAAAAATGTTATGTTTAAAAGACTTGAACTACCCTTCATAAACAAAAACTAACAATACCATATAAATCTATGACATTTTTGCATCACTTGAGTTGAAATCTGCTGTCCATGAAACCTGTTTCAGCTATCAAAAGTGTTATTTGGTCTTAGCTTTTAAAAACACAAATTTTTATGTACTCTTCTAAAACATGTAATTATATATTATTTTTTAAATATGGCTCATTCTTACAAAACTAATCAGCAAACAAAATATATTTCTGTCCTGAAAGAAAATAAACACAAATAATAAAAAATAACATTCCAAAAAAGTTTAATAAGTCCACAAACACACTTGAATATAATGTACACATTTTCCAACTTGTTTCTATACTTCTTTGAATTCAAAATACAATTAGTAAGCATGCAATTGTTTCTTAAAAATTATATTTCCACCATTTTGTTTCTTTGAACACAAAGACATTACATAATGGCAAAGTCATTCAAATTACTGGTAAATGATCACATATGTGCTACACGTTTATTAAATGATGTGACTTAATCCAATTTAGGGTTCCAAATATGGCTGGACTGGGGGACCAAGGAGGAAGATAAAAGTACAGAAAAAAGAAGAGGAGGAAAAACAACGAAAGAAGGGCGACGTCAGAGGAGGAGACAAGAGATCATCTGATTTGAACATCAAAAAATGTAACTACAGTATGAACAAAGCCACCCAAAACATCCACTCCTTGACACTTCTAATTTTTAATAAGCCTTTCTCGACTGTTTATATCCAGACTTTGATATCTATTTTATTTTCTATCATATTTTCTTCCATTTGGTATAGTTATACATTAACAAATACCATATTGCTTTTATGTTTTTTATACTTTCTGTTTTATCTTGAGTGATTGAAAAAATACATGGGTACCAAGTGTGAGTTAGATCATTATCAACGACATTCCTCGGTCTGAGGATTTTTCCTCTCCTTCTACCCGTTGATGACTTCTCTTGTGTGTGGTCAAGCCAATTCTGGAGGCCATGCACAAGCTACATACTCAATAGTGGAATGCAGCTCGATCTATGTCACTGCCAAGATCACCAGCTCTACATTTATGGTGCTGTTTTTTCTCCTCGCTGATTGCCCATTGAGTGTCCTTGAAGGCCAGTCATCCACTATGGATATGCTTACGCCACTCTAATCTATTGGAGGGAAGTATTCTCCAGCTCCTGAGTGGAATGCCAAATTTGCTGTGGGTGTTCTTCATTTGATCATACGGGTGTCAGGGAGCATTCTGAAGTTTTTCCAGTATAAGGCCCATGTCTCACACTTGTGCAAGAGTGTGTTCACAGCCACTGCATTGCAGACTGCCACTTTGGTTGTCCATGGTTCAGGAATACTCTGTAGTACAGCTCGCCGAATGCTGCATTAGCTGCACAAAGCCTGTTAGTGATCTCATCCATGTATGTGGCCTCCAAGTTGAGGACACTTCCCAGGTAGCAGAATTGGTTCACTACTTCGATCTCTCAGCTGCTGAACTTGATATAGAGCTCAGGAGGAGGTTGCCCATGAGCTGAATAGATCATCAGTTTTGTCTTTGCTGTATTGACTTTCAGTTCAAAGTGATTGTATGCCAAAACAAAGAGGTCATCCACATATTTAAGTGCTTGAGGGTCGTTGTTCACAACCTAGTTATCATTAGCATATTGTACCATGACAATTGTCAAAGTTGTCTGTTTTTTGCACTCAGTCTGCATAAATTAAAGAGACTGCCATCAAGATGACAGTGTATTGTGACTCCTGGACATGGGTCTGGAATGGCATAGCTCATGGCAGTGAGATGATGTTAAAGAGAATCGGGGCAAGATCACAGCCCTGTTTGACCCCCACACTGATCAGAAATGAGGGGAAAGGCTTCCGAATGCAAGAACTTGAGCCGTCATGTTCTCATGGAAGGCCCTTCCATCGAGCGAAGAGTGGAGGGCAGCTAAAACGTCAGAGAACCTTCCACAGCACTTCATGAGGAACTGAATCAAATGCCTTTACAATGTCATAAAAGGGCATTTCGTGGGGCTGGTGCTGTTCACGAGAATTTTCTTGGACCTGACAAATGGTGAATATCAGATTGATTGTGCCTCTGTTGGCCTGGGTAGAATCGATTCAGTGGGCAGAATCCAAGAGAGATTTTTCCCACAGTGGACAAGAGGAAATTCCCCTGTAGTTTAAAGACTCAGAGTGGTTGCCTACCCTAAAAATGCTAATAATGTGAGCATTTTTGAGGTCTCAGGAACATAGCCTTGTTCCCATGCTTGTAGAAGATGGTAGATGTGAGACTTAACTGCCTGCCTGCCATGTTTCCGGAGATCTGCAGGAATGCCACCTGGACCCAGGGAGTTGTTTTTTAGCTGTCAAAGTGCCAGGTCTAGTTCCCACTTGCTGGGGTGCGAGTTGAGTTCTGGGTGAATGATACCTAGTGCATCAGGGCTGGGACTGATCAAATGATTGAGCAATGTTACAAAGTGTTCCATCCATCTCTGTAGGATCTTATCCTTGTCCCGAATGAGCAAATTTCCATCCATAGTGTGACGGACATCTTGGGCCCTTTCCTGGCCGGGTCACCTGTGTAATAGTAGGACTTGGAGAGACAAAGTGCACAGGGAATTATGGTTATCTCTCCCAGATCACTAGATGGCAGCCCCCACTGTGTTGCTGCAGTGCCATGGATTCTCACAGGGCACCATGAGACATGGAGTTCTGCAACTCAGCCTTTGTGCATGGCCTGGAGTTGCTGCCTGGGATCAGCAAGCCGTCTTTTGTCGGGCTCCCACCTCACAAGGAACTATTCTGGACCACGCATACGGGACACTGGAAGTACTCCTTGGTGCTGCATAAAAGGAGCTGGCTGTTTCAATTCCAGGACCCAGAGTCAGGAGGAAGGAGACAAAGCTTGCTGGAGGAGCAGAGGAGGCTGTTACAGAGAGAGTGAGAGAGAGAGAAGATTTGCTGTGTGCTGTATTTCTGTTGGCTGCTTATGGTACTTGGGGTTGTGGAGTGGGAAACATTTGGAAAGGAAGGCGGCGTGAGCAAAGAAGAAGAAATCACACCTCTGCTCGCTGAAGAAGGTCATGAAGACTGCTTGGATCCTGGCCCAATGGAGAGTAATCTGCAAAGGGAAGGGCGGTGAGCACCCAAACCATTTCCTCAGAAGAAGGTTAGGTGGCACTTTCCCGCTGATTGAGTTGATGCAGGTGGAGCTCATCCGGTCGGTTCCTAAACCCCTGAACTTCCCATGAGACTCCAGGAGACCTGACTGAGCATGGCGAAGAGATTAGCTGTGACTTTGACATATGAGAACTGGAAAGGGTGCTACAGCCCATATGACAGTTATTGCAGGTTACTGACTTCATAAAGAAGGCAATCTAGGGGATGGAGATGATAGCCAAGACACATCTGAAGATAGCGGAGGAGCATCTGAAAAGATTCGGGGCCAGACTTTCCTCTCAGGTAGATTCAGCTGTACAGGTGAATGTCACTGGTACTGGACAGGAAAGACAAAAAACCCAGAGCAAATTGACTCCATAACAAAGCTGCCCTTTTAATTAGCTTGTTGATTCAGTGGGCTTCTCCTGAAATAATGTTACCAGCCCAGCACAGCACAGTGTAAAAAATCGCACTGGCCATCACAAGGTTATAGAAGACGTCAAGGATTTCACTTTCTGCATTAAAGGGCTGCAGTCTCCCAAAGAAAACGTGTCTGGTCTGTTCTTCTTTATACTTTTCCTATATTTTCCAAGAACAGTCCAACCTGTCATTAATGTGGACCCCCAAGTACTTCTAAGAGTGCACCCCCTCTACATCCACTCCTTAAACTGCCAATACTGATGCTCTGTGCAAGAGTACAGAGCGATTATACTTCCTTAGAAGGCTGGCATCCTTCAACATCTTCAATAAGATGCTGCAGATGTTCTATCAGACGGTTGTGGCGAGTGCCTCTTCTATGCGGTGGTGAGCTGGGGAGGCAGCATAAAGAAGAGGGACACCTCACGCCTGGACAAACTGGTGAGGAAGGCAGGGTCTATTGTAGGCATGAAGCTGGACAGTTTGACATCCGTGGCAGGCGGCGGGCTGAGCAGGCTCCTGTCAGTCATGGAGAATCCACTGCATCAACTGAACAGGATCATCTCCAGACAGAGGAGCGGCTTCAGCAACAGACTGCTGTCATCGTCCTGCTCCACTGACAGACTGAGGAGATCATTCCTCCCCCACACTATGCGACTCTTCAATTCCACCCGGGGGGTAAATGTTAACATTATTCAAAGTTATTGTCTGTTTTTACCTGCATTTTTATTACTTTTTAATTTAATATTGTTTTTTGTATCAGTATGCTGCTGCTGGATTATATGAATTTCCCCTTGGGATTAATAAAGTATCTATCTATCTATCTATCTATCTATCTATCTATCTATCTATCTATCTATCTATCTATCTATCTATCTATCTATCTATCTATCTATCTATCTATCATTTTATAGAAAGGGTGACAGGGCAGATCCAAGTAACTATAGGCCAATAAGCTTAACATGCATCACAGGAAAATTATGAGGAAAGATTAAAAGAGCTGAGCCTATACAGTTTAAGCCAGGGGTTCTCAACGTCAGTCCTGGGGACCCACTGTGACTTCAGGTTTTTGTTCCAACCAGATTTATAATCAGTGACAACTGATCTCAATTAATTAGCTGGTATTTTTTTCTCTTCTCTTATGCAAATTGTAGTGGATCCAGAAGGTCCACCACAAGAGTATCTTCATGCATCTAAAGCAAACAAAGACTCCAGTGTGCTCTCAGAGAGCTGCTTTTAAATGTGTTTCACAAAACAATGCTAATTTCAAAAACTACTACTATGACTATCAAATCAGAACTAAACAATACAACAAAAAGTAAATACAGAAAGGCTGCTCATAATAACTCAATATTTGTTGCTGCTTAGTGTGAAAGATTTACAGTCCTCTCTGCCATTACTACATTTATGAGTTTGCAAGTGTTTTCTCCAGTTAGCTGACATACTTTAACCAACTTCAATGGTAAGAACCATCACATTACCAAACAAAAATAAACAGAAGAAATATGACGAAATTTGGGAATGAACAATGGTGAGAAAAATATTGCATATAGCATCAAAGAAAAAGTAGTAGAAATAGATAACAAATGTTAAAGAAGGCACTTAAGATTGAATGTGGCAATGCCAAAATAAATTAGAAGAACTGACAGTCCTACCAAGCGTAAAGGCCTCCTTCTATTAGTGTAAATTGGTGTTGTGATGTGACACATCAACTCATTTCACCACCTTACCTGTGATGTCATGGTGTCAGCTATTCTGGATACCTGTGGAAAATGACAAATTGCCAGAAAAAAAATGAAAAAAGTAAGAAAAAAAAATACAAATTCTAAAAGGAACATCAAGACAAGATGAAAACACTATACTGCCTGTTGAACCACCAAGTTCCATTAATAAAGTGATCTCATCTTTCAGATGAACAGCTTGTCTGCTCAGTAATCATAAAAGATTACAAACAAGCAGCCAGGTTGATTTCTCCAGTTGGAACTGATTATGTGTCATAAACCATGTCTACTAAGTGTTATTATATTAAGATAACAACCTTTTATTAGAGTACAGTGATTTAGAATTAAGTTGGATAGACAGTTGAGTTTTTGTTGTCTTTCAAATGACAATGTTCAAACTTTTTTAAGGAATATTTTCTCACAACCTTGAAATATTCTCGGTGATTTTTCTTTTTTAGAGAATGAACTCCATCGCTTTTACTAGTCTCTCATGGAGGGAGAAAACGTTATTATAGAGGTCTTGCAAATAATAGCACAAAAGCTCATTAATTAGGGGAAGGATCTGAAGCTGTCTTACAGTGCCACCTCCTGGTACTCTCATCCATACTGCTATACAAACATCAAGGTGTTTAGAGAAACAAGCTACAAACTATCAAATGAAAGCCTGCCAAACACCAAAAACTAGTAAGTGCATAAAGATGGCCAATAACTTGAAGACAGGCCAGAAGGAAGATGCCATGTGAGAGTTTCATTTTCAGAAGCATACTTTAAAAGCCATGTTAATGTTTTACACAAGAAACATTCACATTATAAATTAAACACATTTTTAAAACTTAAATAATTCACATTATAAATGAAACACATTTTAAAAAGTTAAATAAAGTAGGCAGAAAATATGCAGAACTTAAAAAATTAGCCAATCTAAGGATGTGTTCTACACTTCAAAATCATTAATATGATTTTAAAACAATAAGTTCCTTCACTGCAGTTTTTGCTCTACTTTAACATTATAATGCTCCATTGTGCCTTCGAGCACAGTAATAAACACCCGTGTCTTCTGTCGCCATGTTGCTAATATCCAGGAGTGCCAAGTTATTGTTGCTATCCTCTGTAACTTTGAAACGACTGTCGATGGAGCTGCCGCTATAGCCAACCCATTGCAGTCCTTTACCAGGAGGCTGGCGAATCCAGTGTACATAGTAGCTGCTGAAGGAGAAGCCTGATATTCTGCATGACAGCTTTAATGCCTTTCCAGGGAGTGTTTCTACTGCTGAAGTTGTCGGAATCAACATGACCTGAGAGAAAACATCTGCAATATAAAAGCATAACTATAGTTAAAATCCAAACCATGGTTCATTCTACTATAATCCATGGAGGTCTGATTTTTGCAGCATGATGCATGTACATGATAGACAAAATAATACCAATATATGTACCTTTAGCCAAAATTATTATCATTAAATAAGCCGTGAATATCATGTTTTCAATTAAACAATGCATATGATTGTTTTGTAACAGAAATTACTTTGAAATTTCTATAGTGTTGCAACCTTATTAAATATAAAGTGAATTTGACTGAATTTGCATAGCCATACCTTCTGTTCTTGGGCTAGAATTTCTAAAATTGGACTGCTGGATAGTGAAAGAAATATAAACATATTCTTCAAGAAGAACTTCCTCCATTCAAAACTGTTGCTGCCTTGTTCCACAGGTTCTTGGTCACAATCTCAATTCCTGAAGTGTTACATTTAAATTAAGTTGGCTCAGAAAATGGGTAGTTGTTAATAGCATTTCTTATAACAAATTGCACAACAACACTTTAAAACACTGTACTAAATCAAGCATAATTTCTTCAAAATCTATTTTCTGAACCTTCTTGTGCAGGCAGCACTAAGTAAAGAATAGAAAGTCAAAAACAGACAAAAAAAATCATTTTTTAAAATTGCTATGAAAAACAAAAATAACTGCTGATTAAATGTACTTTTACTAAAATATTTTCAGATATCCTTTATGATGAAAATGTCCTATCAAATCAGAATGTATTGATTCATAGCACTATCCTTACCATTTGCCATAAAATGTAACAAAAAAAAAATCCTAAAGTGTGATTGAAAAACAGCATATTGAAAATGCAGAACAAAGTAATGACAGCTATGGATTTTAATTGTGTATTATATGTTATTATATTCATTATATTCAGTGCCTATAAATAGTATTTACACCTTAGAACGTTTTCACATTTTATTGTTATACAGCATTGAATCACAGTGGTTTGTCGATTATGAAATATTAGGAGTATTTATATTTATAATATTTATGAGTAGCAAAGTGTCAAAAGTGAAAAGTGAAAACAGATCACAGCAAAGGGATCTAAAAGAATTACCAAAACAAAACACAAAAGAATAAATCACGTAAGTATTCACCCCCTCAAGTCAGTATTTATCAGATGGTAGCAATTCTAGCCTTGAGTCTGCACGCTCAGGTCTCTCTTGATCAGCTTTAAACGTTTCAAAACTGCTCAAGCTCTGTCAGGTGTCATGGATCTCATGAGTGAGCAGCCTATTTTAAAGTCCAGCTACAAATTCACAGTTGGATTGAAATCTGGACTCTGACTTCCGTATCTTACTGTGAAGTATGACGAGTTGCCATTTCTTTTCTTAAGACACTGAAGGGCTTCTTCTTAAGAATCTGGAGGTCCTGTCAATCGAAGAGACAGTTACAACTCATCCTCTCTGAATTTCCTGGGCTGGTTTGGCCACTTGATATGTCCAGACACTCCTGCAGTTCCATACAGAACAGAGTGAAGAGCAGGTTTTGATGTACCAGAAGTTGTAAGAGTCCATTTTGTTAACGCTCTCTTCTGTACCCATTGACAAAAGAAGCAGAATAAACAGTAAAAATATGTCTGGGCAACCATTTTTTATATCCAAATACTACACATGTAGTACTAAAAATTTAAATCACTTATGTCTTTAAAACTGTTATAATCTGTGACCAGACAATGAGGAAAACTCGATATTTTCATCATTTTTTTTTTTTCAGTAGGAGACAGTTACTGCTGCTAATGGTACATACTTACTTGGACTGAACAATTTAGGTCTTTTATTTTATAATCTTCAACTACCAACCAAACAGTAATGTAATGCAAACTTAACTAATGGATGACTTGGGGGTCTCATCCTCAGTTGTTGGAGGGCCACCATATTTTTTCCAACCAATTTAATAATTAATTAATAGCAATTCCTTGCTATTAATGAAACTTACTATTTAATTCTATTTGTTCCCTGATGCTCTCATTACACCACATAACCACATTTCCAAAATAGTTGATAATTTTTTTTTATTTTGAGAGAACCATGAGAATATTTTATGGAACAAAACATATCAATATTTCTCAGAGCTCCATTTTGTTATTCCTATATTGTACTGAAACAGATACTGTATGAAGGATAGATAAGTGAAAATGGAATTATATTAGCCGGTCATCTGTTTTCTTGTTTTGAATCTCAGTACTGTTACTGGTTAAGTAAACAAAAAAAGATCTAAATGTTAAAAACTGAGACTGAAAACAAGTATGTTTCATTCATATCAATAATTATTTGGGTAATTAGGAAAGTGGCTGGAGTGAAAACTTTTTGTCCACAGAGGCACTCTAGGATATGACATTGGAGTACAGTATAATAGCTTTCTCCACTTAAGCCTCTGTTGCTTTTTTCCATATACTATGTCACTATGCTCTCAAGAATAATAATAAATGGCTGTGTCTTCATTCACCACACTGTTAATATTTGAGTATTTCACCCTAATGGCTTTGTCTTCAGATAGCTTGAATGGCTTTTGATTGAGTTGTTTTCTTAGCCAAGGCTTTCTGGACACTTTAACCAGAGGCAGGTGAATCCAGTTTCTTGTGTAACTACTTAAACTAAATCCTGAGACCTAGCATAACAATTTTATTGTGCATAAACAAGTTTTATATCATTGGCCATGACCGAACCAGCTTGTCTTCTGAAAAGAAATATCATGCTTATTGTTAAAATTTGCATTACAACTAGTGATTATTGACTTTCTCTAGCATGATTTAGTAACATAATGTACTAAAAAGTATATATTTACCATTGACCAACAATTAGTTAAATTAATAATAATATGAAAATCATGTTTTCTTGAACACAATTATTAATTACTGTAAGAGCCAATCTTAGAAAGTTAAAGTTTTGAGTTAAACTCATATTAATGTTTGGTTAATTTGAATAGAATATAGATTTCTTTCATAGTCATAACTTATGGTATATTCTTTTCCCCCTATAAGTTAGCAAGAGAGAGAACCTTCTTACTGTAACTGAGAAACAGTGTAATAATAAGCTCAGTTGTCCCAGTAAAGAGGGACTTGAAAGACCCATTTTAAACTTAGAAATGGGATAAGCATACAGTTTTCTGACCGTTTTGAAATGGTTCAGAAATGTTAAGTAAATAGTAACGATTTGAGATGTATCGAGATTAAGCTTAGAATTGAACTTTTCTTAACATTCATTTTTCCTTTTTTGTTATTTTTTATTTTCATTTTTTTGTGTGAACTGTTTTACTTTGAAACTTAACTAAACTTCAAAAAACAAAGATATTTTGTCTGTGGAATCATTTCTAGCGTCAGGCATTTGTTGTATCCCAATGTTTTGAATTGAAACTGCTGAACTTTGGTAATTTTGGGAAAAAGCAGCTACAATTACATTGTTAGTTACTTAAATTATGTTTTATCTATTTAAGTAAAATTGCAATCTGTCTGTTTGTACAAATGTTTGTTCACCAGTTGTACAAATATTGCATGTGCGTTCCCATTGGTTCAGGTAAGACAATTACTCTATTTTATATCAGGGAGAGGGAATCCGTTGGAGGGAGCAAACAAACGCCAACACCCTTTGTGGGGACTACAGTTCCCATCAGGGAGTAGGAGAGCTCTGGGGCTGTTGGGAGGACACCATTATCAATGTGCACAAAGTTTTGTACGGGCCTAAGAATGCAGGTAGAATGGAGTGTTTTCTTCTCAACTAATATGGATAGCAGGTTTATTGTCCAGCAGGATTACAGGTTTTGTCTAAGAGTTTCTCATTTTGCCTCATTGTGGGTTGTGTTCAGCCATGCTGAACTTCCAAAAGACTGTTTTCTTTTTTATTTCATCTAGAACCTTTCGGAAGAAATTAACAGGTCCAAAATGGGGTTTCTAAACTCTTAGGGAGCAATGTTCCTGTCATTAAAACCCCCAAGGATCTTCTGAAACTGTAATACAACTTTTCGGTTATTTTTGCAATAGAAAATCACATGAGAAACAAAGTTTTGCATTAATTACATGCAATTGTTTGTGAAAGGAATCTCAGCTATTTCACTCACCAAAAGTTGTTCCTGTTTGTGATGCTATAAAATACAAAACCAATAGAGCAAGATTTTTTCCATGAGGGAAGAACAGTATTGGCATGGTGCACGTTGATCAGACAGGAATGTCATTGCACTGTGTGCATGTGATAAATCAGAAATTAACTGATAACACTTTTTTTTTTAAATAAAGCATAACCTGAATACCGCCACTGGTCCTGTCTCCTAAAATAGAACAGAAACCTGCAGCAATGTGTGAGAATATCAATCTCTACACCAGCCCCCCTACTATAAATGCTTTCAGCAGTCTGTTAAGAGCTGGAGTTCCAAAGCACGTGGACACAAGAATGCTCATTACAGGGGAAAACCATCAAACCCAGTTAATAGCAAGGGAAAACAAAACATTTTTATATATAAAAATATTTATTCCTGACAAGAAAAAATGCTTGGTAACACTGTGAAGCTCCAAAGAGCACAAAAGGCATACACTGCTTTTAAGAGGGGACTGGGTGGTCTCGTGGCCTCAGAATCCCTGCAGATTTTCTTTTTTTTTTCTGTCCTCCCTGGCCATTGGACCTTACTCTTATTCTATGTTAAATAATGTTGACTTATTTTTCCTATTGTGTCTGTTATTTTTCTATTCTTCATTATGTAAAGCACTTTGAGCTACATTTTTTTTTGTATGAAAATTTGCTATATAAATAAATGTTGTTGTTGTTGTAAAAGCAAATCCAAAAGCAAACAAAGTCCTAAGAATAGTCGAAATCCAGTGCAACAGATGAAAAGATCTAATGAATCACTAAGCACAAGCACAACAAAACACAAGAACTTGCCAGTTCCTGGCGGTGATTGGCAGGTGACCCTCTCCCTTGGGGAATCACCTACAAAGCAAATGAAATATAACAAAGACAGCTTATATACAAAGGTAAAATCAAAAATAAAGAAGGATGAACATAATCAACATAAATAAAAAATCAAGAATGAACAAAAGAAACTGAACATGAGTCAGAGGAGGAACCCTGCCTGAGACATGAACAGCCCATGGATTCAATTATTCAATAAACCATACAGTTAATTAATATTGAATTAAATGCACTATTTTTGAAACTACGATAAATCAGGAAACACAAAGGAATTAAATTTATTGTTCCCACTCAGCAAAGTGTTACCACAAATACAGAATCCAATCATGCACAAAATTATCAGCTTATGAGAGCAAACAAATTGATAGTTAATCAGAGAGAACGTGTAGATGGTGGATGGGACATTATAGCCAACAATGACAAAAGGGACAACGTTTAAAAGATATAAATATCTACTTTGTCACCTAAACACAACACTGGGTATTTCAGGTAGCATTCAAATGAATGGATGTTATAGCAAACATGTTCTGGGATTCTCTGGGTAAGAAAGAATTGAAGGTTTTTGGTAAGGTAGTTATATTTACTAATCATGGTGCCATCATGGATGGAATTTCAATACACATGGTAATCTCCCCCACAAAAAGTGGGAGAGAAAATGGAATTTCACTCACGTTAAACAATGCTCCTAGTGAAAAACTATTAAGATTTCCATGGCTGTTTGCTCAATATGTGTAAGAAGTGTTACAGTATTAATTTCAGATAGTTAAGACAACTGGTGTAAACTAATGAAACTATGCAATTATAAGTGAAAAAATATTGTTCAACAAATAGATAGATAGATAGATAGATAGATAGATAGATAGATAGATAGATAGATAGATAGATAGATAGATAGATAGATAGATAGATAGATAGATAGATAGATAGAATGAATTTGATTTGTCCCCAGGAGAAATTTGGCTTTTCAGAGAAGCTCTTTAAATAAATAAATACATAAATAGGTATGTAGATTGTGATAGATAGGGGGCACTGTTGACCCCTGAACCCTCAGACAACACGTTCAGACACCAGGTAAAAAATCCCAATAATGAATTTATTATTTTAATAATGTGCACAAAGCACCTCCACTATACTTATTAATACAATAATAATAATAATAAATCACAATAATCAATCTCAATAAATCCTCCTCTCCTCCCAGCAGCTCAGTCACTCTTCCTCCCAACTCGGCTCCCTGCTGGGATCTCCCACAGTCCTGTTATACTCCTTGACACGGAAGTGCCTCTGTCCCTCAGTCCACATGATTTCATGGCACATCCCAGTCAGATGAAATCTTCTTCTTCAGCCCGACTATAATAAAACTTTCATGCCTCCCTGCAACGTCCCCTGGTGGCCCCCATGGTATCCAGCAGGGCTGTGAAGTTGAATCTCCATTGACCAGAATACCCGCGAATTCAGACTACCTCCATGTGGCAGGGGGGCTCCATCTAGCAGCTTAGGGTATTGGCCAGGATAAACTGTCGGCTATATATCACAACATATACTGTATACAGTCATATGAAAAGTTTGGAAACCCTCTCAGCCTGAATAATACTTTATTCTATTTTCAACAAACAAGATAACAGTGGTATGTCTTGTATTTCCGAGGAACATCTGAGTACTGGTGTTTTCTGAACAAACATTGTAGTGAAGCAGATTTAGTTGTATGAAATTAAATCAAATGTGAAAACTGGCTGTGCAAAATTTGGGTCCCCTTGTAATTTTGCTAATTTGAATGTACTGTAACTGCTCAATACTGATTACTTGTAACCCAAATTGTTGGATTAGTCGTTAAGCCTTGAACTTCATAGACAGGTGTGTCCAATCATGTATTTAAGGTAGTCAATTGCAAGTTGTGCTCCCTTTGACTCTCCTCTGAAAGTGACAGGGCAGCATGGGATCCTCAAAGCAACTCTCAAAAAAATCTGAAAAAAAAGATTGTTCAGTATCATGGTTTGGAGAAGGCTACAAAAAGCTATCTGAGGTTTAAACTGTCGTTTAATTGTAAGGAATGAATCAGTTGCTGTTGAACCCAAGAAAAATAAGGAGCGCATATACTGGGGTTGTGAGAATGGTTACAGACACCCCCTAGATCACCTCCAAAGATCTGCAAGAACATCTCGCTGCAGATGGTGTATCTTACATCGTTCACAATTCAGCACAATTTGCACAAAGAACTTCTGATGGCAGGTGATGAGAAAGAAGCCCTTTCTGCACTCACGCCACAAACAGAATTGCTTGTTGTATGCAAATGTCATTTAGACAAGCCAGA
The DNA here is from genome assembly GCF_016835505.1 of Polypterus senegalus. Lineage (NCBI taxonomy): Eukaryota > Metazoa > Chordata > Cladistia > Polypteriformes > Polypteridae > Polypterus > Polypterus senegalus. The sequence goes on from NW_024382008.1 coordinate 29,747, forward strand.
TTTTTTGGAACAAAGTGCTTTGGACTGATGAGACAAAATTGAGTTATTTGGTCATAACAAAAAACGCTTGCATGGCAGAAGAAGAACACCTGCTACCTACTGTCAAATTTGGTGGAGGTTCCATCATACTGTGTGGGTAGTTCAGGACTGGGGCCCTTGTTAAAGTCGAGGGTCAGATGAATTCAACCCAATATCAACAAATTCTTCAGGATAATGTTCGAGCATCAGTCACAAAGTTGAAGTTATGCAGGTTTGGATATTCCAACAAGATGATGACCCAAAACACAGTTCAAAATCTACAAAGGCATTCATAGAGGGAGAAGTCAATGTTCTGGAATGGCGTCACAGTCCCCTGACTTGAGTATCATCAAAATCTATGGGATGATTTGAAGCAGGCTGTCCATGCTCAGCAGCCATCAAATTTAACGGAACTGGATAGATTTTGTATTGAAGAATGGTAAAAATACCTCCATCCAGAATCCAGACACTCATAAAAAGGCTATAGGAGGCATCTAGAGGCGTTATATTTGCAAAATGAGGCTCAACTAAGTATTGATGTAATATTTCTGTTAGGGTGCCCAAATTTATGCACCTGTCTAATTTTGTTATGATGCAAATTACATATTTTCTGTTAATCCAATAAACTTAATGTCACTGCTGAAATACTACTTTTTCCATAAGGCATGTCATATATTAAGGAAGTTGCTACTTTGAAAGCTCAAATGATAAACAAAAATCAAAGAATTAAGAGGGTTTCCCAAACATTTTAATGCTACTGTATATTATATATATATATATATATATATATATATATATATATATATATATATATATATTGTCACGCATGTGCGATTAGGGGCAGCGGGACCTAAACTGCAGAAAGAAAGAGCACACCGCCATGATCTTGCTATGTTTTCCTGACCACGATCACCACTTCCCCTCTCCTCTGTCGAGTCCTGATGACGTCATCAATCCCAAAATCCATCTTGGTTCCTTCCAGCATTCATCGCTCTTCTTCCGGTCCTCACCATAAATCTTGCCCCATTCCGCCATTCTAGCAGTCTCTGTTAGATGAACTATTCTTGTTTTAATCTACTTTGGCTCATTTGTTTGTAGTATATGGGGCCGGAAAAACCCAAACCCTTATGAGTATTTTGTATATAAATATATATATATATATATATATATATATATATATATATATATATATATATATATATATATATGTATATATATATATATATATATATATACACACACATATTAAAACACACACTATTGTCTGAACACACACCAGATTAAGTATAAGGCAAGAAAATTTAAAAGAAATATAACTTTGACTTGGCTGTCATAGTCACAGTAAGACATTTTGCAGACATATTGCTGTTAGTATAAATGGGACCCCTATGCTTTTTGCACATTTCTGCTGAATAATTTGTTGTCTGAAAGTCCTCAGTGTTAAATGTGCCACAGAGGATATGCAGCATTGTTCACAATGGCACTCAGCTTTGTTTATCTCCTCCTCTACTACCTCAAAGTGGTCCAGAGTGTGTCCCATACCTGAGCCTGCCCTTATAATTTACTTGTTGATTCGGTGGCCTCTCTTGAAGTGATTTTACTTGACCAGCACACAAATTCAAGTCAAGTTGGGGAGCATGCACTGGTACAGTATGTTGCTGCACCAGCACAACGACAAACAACTCGATCCGGTTGGGAAACCCCAGACAGAACCCTGGTCTAGTCCCACTCTATCTGCCACAGCCAGGTGTTACGTGGGTGACCCCTTTGCCTGGTCCAGCCCCATTGGTCCCCAACAATGAGGATCCTATGAGCTGGATCACCCTCGGGAAAAGCCACAGGGCCTTGTGCCATTGACGCTACCTCACAATGCAGGTAATGTGCCTCATTTGGTACTCCATGAGCAATCGCTCATTTGACACAAAGTCAAACCAATGTTACACAAGGATTTTCTGGAGACACAGTACCAAAGGAGGGCCAGTGTAGAAAATCACACTGGCCATTTAAGAAATGCAGTCTCCCAAGGAAAAAGAGCCTGCTCTCCCCTTTTTCTCTTGTTCCTCTGTGTTCTGAGACCAGTCCAACATGTCATTATGGACCTAAGTGGTTATAGGGGGACCACCTCTACATCCGGACATACAGGCTCTTTTGTGCGGCCAAAAGGCAATAACCAGTTCTTTTTTTGTGCTAATGTTAAGGTGCAGGCAATTTCTTGCACAACACAAGTTTATCCTGAAATTTT
>NW_024382009.1:0-20549 GCF_016835505.1 Polypterus senegalus
GAAGCAAAGCGTTGTGACAAGTCGTAATAAGTTCATTGTGAAAATGGAGTCTGTCCTAGCCATTTGGATCAGCGACAGCCGCAAGAAAAACATTCTGTTGGATTCGGTGGTCATCCGGGAGAAGGCAAGGCAGCTCTATCAGCTCTTTACGACGGACGATCCTCAACCAGGACCCTCTTCTGCAACGTTTATGGATTTCATGGCGAGCAAGGGTTGGTTTGATAAGTTCCAGAAGAGGTATTCTCTGAAGAGTGTCGTTCTCCACGGAGAAGCTGCCTCTGCTGATCAGCCTGCAGCAGAGGACTACGTGAACAACACGTTCAAAAAAATCCTTGAGGAGGGCAAGTATCATCCAGAACAGGTGTTCAATATGGACGAAACAGGACTTTTCTGGAAAAGAATGCCTTCCCGGACATTCATTTTCAACGATGAGGCCAAGGTCCATGGCTTCAAGGCGTATAAAGATCACGTGACTATTGTTATGTGTGGAAATGCGGAGGGATTTTTGCTCAAGCCTGGCCTTATCTATAAAGCCAAGAACCCTAGAGCCCTGAAGAATAAAAACAAGAACCAGCTGCCAGTGCATTGGATGCACAATAACAAGGGCTGGGATCACAAAGCAGCTGTCATCGGACTGGTTCCACGAGTGCTTCATCCCCCAAGTCAAGCTGTATCTCGCGGAGAAGGGACTCCAATTTAATATCCTTCTCCTCATGGACAATGCCGGAGGTCATGCGCAAGACCTATCCTACGGTGGTGTGCGGATCGAGTTCCTTCCTCCCAACACCACTTCGCTGATCCAGCCCATGGATCAAGGCGTTATTCGTGTGTTCAAAGCCCTCTACACGCGAAACACCCTGCAGCACCTCGTCGAAGGCATGAATCTTGAGGATCACTTCTTGCTGAAGGAATACTGGCGGCAGTATACCATCGCAACCTGTCTGAAGAACATCCAGGCTGCATTGAAGGACATAAAGATGGAGACCGTGAAGGCTAGCTGGAAAATGTTGTGGCCTGAAATTGTCCACGACTACAGATGACTCACCCCAGAGGATATAAGCGACTCGGCAGTGGATACTGCAGTTAGGCTAGCCCACATGCTGACAGGATGACGTGGATGAGCTGCTGGAGACACACTCGGACCCCTTAACTGACGAGGATCTGGTGGAGATGACTAAATCTGCGAGTGAGGAGGAGGAGCAGCCAGAGGTTCCTGGGGGTCAGGAGGAGGAAGTTGGCCTTACACTTGAGTGTCTCTCGCAAGTTGTGAGAACTATTAAGGAAGTACAGGACATGATTGGCGAATGGGACCCACAAATGATGCGTGCATTGCAGTTCCAAAATGCGCTTGATGGAGCGATAGAACCCTACAAAAGCCTCCTCGCGCATATGAAAAGACAGAGCTAGCAACCGCCTATCACGATGTTCTTCAGCCGCGCACCCAGACACCCACTGCCTACTCCTAGTACTGCTTCAGCGGAAGAAGGCAACGACGCACCTGCTGAAGATACTGAACCACCTTAAGACTCTCCTACTGAGGTCGTGCCTTCATAGGTTAGTGGTTGTGTGTAAGAACGGTGTGTGTATTATTAATTTTACAGTACAATAATAATATTATATTTGTAACGTCTAATATGTCTTATTTTCTCTTATTTTGTCTAATATATTGGGTAATATGCATGTAATGGTGACTAACGGGTGTTTTTTCATGTCTAGAGGGCTCTAATAATGTTAAAAAACGTATTTAAAAAGGTCGTAAACAGGTTTTCTATACTCTAACTGCGAAAATATTCAATTTATATATAAAGAATCCTACTTCACGAAAATTCATTTATCGCGGTAGAGTCTGGAACAGATTAACCGTGATAAACAAGGGTTCACTGTATATTTAATACTATAAAGAGCTGGGTGCTTATCGATATTCTCTATGCTACATATGTACAGTGAAAACTGAAGTCATTTTTAATTTACTTTTACAGGATAACAATCTATTTGGTTGAGAATGAAGATAATTATATAGCAAACATATTTTACTGATTTGTGACCTCCCTTTGCTTTGGTTGGACCATCAATATATTTTAACTTAAGCTCTACAGCTCCTCATGGTTCTTCATCTGTAGAATGAACTAGGTCATTGTAGTCCCAAGGGAGTGTTCATCAAATCAAATGAAGGTAACAGACAGTTTAATAGATTCCTAAGTCTAAGCACGCTGGATGAGCTGTCCCTCCCCATTTAACTGAGAGTGACTCTTTTAATAAATCCAGAGGCATGGCAAATGAACCAATCAATCAAGCAGGGTCAGTTCCCAGCTGACACAATGTATTAAATTGGTCTGGAACAGCCTGTCAGGTAGAAGTCTACCTCTTGTGGAAACCACAGATCTGTCAGTCTTCCATTTCCATCCCATTTTTTATTCTCCTGCACCATGTTATATCAAATACACGTCAAGTCCAACCTAAAAAAGAGCAGAACAGGATCTGAAGTGACCAGAGTTCCTAATTCCCCTTCAAAGGTTTTATCTGTGATTATTTTTAATAACAGAATTGTGGTTTAATGGTGATGGAAAAACAATAAAAATGAAAGAGAAAAAAAATAGTAAAGGAAAAGGAAAACAATACTTTGGGTTCAATTTTAGGTAATTGTGTAGGACTAGTCATCTCCTCTGTGAAAGGAGTTCAAGAACATAATGCTCTCTTTGAACCATGCTACATATCTTTCTAATCAGTAGGGGCATCACTGAGCCCCAAACCTCAGACCCAATAATACTCAACACATTCAAAAGTTCAAATGATAGATTTTTTAATCCTCCAAGCACCCTGTGCAATAGATCACAGCCAATTACCATACAAAATCAATGGAGTTCTTTCCTCTCCTACCACCACAAGTTGGATGCTGCCTGCTGCTTCCCAACTCAGCTCCCCAAGGTAAGACAGCAATGCGCTTTTATGCTGGACCTGGAATGGGTTCTGGTGATCTGGCATGACTTGCGGGGAACACTTCTGGGTTATGTGAAAACCAGGGCAGTCCTCCCTCGACAGGCATCCTGACAGGGTTGTATTGTTGGGCTTCAGTCCACATGAACCCCTACGGGTGTCCAAGCTGGGATACCTCCAGTGGACCACTGCTAATATATCAGGGATGAAACTGCTCCTGGCCTCTGGGTGCCCTGACACCTTCCATCTTAGCAAGATGTTACAATGACGTCATGCAGCCGGGATGTCTGTCTATCCTCCATTGCATTTACAACTTTTATGGACCATTTTATCACATCCCCTGAAGAGTGTTTAAAATTAGTTTATATTGTGGTCGAACGGTAGAAAAACCTGAATTGAAAAGAAATATTGGGACACCAACGGGGTCATCTTGTTTAATTCTTTTAACAAAAAGTAATCAAACAAACAATATTAACATACAATGGTGCTGCAAAACCTAAACACAGACTGTAGCCTTCTCTTTAATTCAATACTGCTGATCGGTGGAGCAGGTCCTTTCTTTGCATAAAGTGCCATCCTTTGGGCTGGCTCAACTCAAAGACTGCACACTTCCTTACAGGGATGCCTGGCTTTATAGGAATTGGCCCAGAAGTTGCAGAGTCAGTTGCCCTCACTGGGTGTCTTGTCTGAGCTATGGAAATAGAAACAGGTGACAAATTAGTAACAGGGCTTCCTCTAGTTTCGGGGTGGTATTACACACCTCAGCTGAGCCTGGAAGGTTACCCTTTGATGTACATGCATGACAATATCTTTATAATCAACATTGATGCCACAGTTCTTCATCTAGAATATGTGGCCAAACGATTTGGAGTAAGTTACATACTATTATTAAAAGATTTTTCTTCACACAGAAATCTAACAAGTTTCCATGTATTGTGGGAACCTTAATATCTCAGTAAGATCCTAGTTTGCAGAAGTTGGGTGTGCTCTTCCAGGAAGAAATGTACCAGGAGATGTCAAGAAAAGGCCAAAATGAGTAGATGTCTGAAGCCATAAAGTCAGAATCAAAATGCCAGTGCCCAAAATGATAGCCAGTTAAATACAACACACAAAATTGTAATGCTCTAAATTGCCACAGAAATGGCTAACATAGTCTAAAGAAATAATCAAATCCATTACTAATGAAGTAAAGAAATGGAAAATACATGTGGAAATAATCATAATTTCATAACAGCATGAACATTCATTGATGAGCTATGATGAGCAGAATGGCCTGTTCTTGTCAAAATTATTATGACGCCCTTATTCTTGAATTAACTGTCTGACATGATGTTAATTCTATAAATAGTTCAGATGTTGCTATTCTTATACTGATTGTCTGACATGATGGTAAAATAATGGATTGTTCAGATGTTCTTATTCTTACTCTAATTGTCTGACAAGATAATAATTCCATAAATATTTCAGATGTTCTTATTCTTGTACTAATTGTCTGACATGATGGTAATTTCATAAGTATTTACTAGACTTAACAGCAGTGTCAGGCAGCGGTGTAACAGATTTTTACTTCTGTCTGGATTTGATTCCTATCGTGGTCTCTGTCAGCACGTTTTCTTAGTGTCTGTGCAGAAATGGGTTGACATATGTCTTGGTGGAACAAAGTCTTTCACATTTACTGTATGTTGTTTACTTTTCAGGAAAAGTGCCAAGCTCACTCGCTCTAAGGATGAAGAAGAGTAAAACTAGTCCCCATGTTTTAGCTGCTCTGGTTAACAAACAGGTAAGCTATAGGGATTATCATAACCATTAATAACAATTTGTAGCTTGTGCTTTACTTTTTCTGTTGGTATTATGTGTTATGTTTTGGGGAAAATACATCAGAGCTAATTCATACTGAATTCTAGTTTAGGTGCAAATTCAGTGCATGCCAGCAAACATTGAAGAGATTATCAGAAAAAAAATCTGCCCCTCAGCTACAGCGATGAAAAACTCCTTCAAAACTGTCAGACTACCAGTTTATATACAATAGAGTTAAGTTTCACATCATGCAATTATAATAACTCACTAATGACAGCCGCATTCATATTCTCATGTCACATTAGTCTTACTTTGTATGTGTCCTATCAGTCACCACATAATTCATCGGACAATCTCAGATATTTTAAAGACAATTTATCACAAAACACTTTACATCAGGAAGGTAAAGTGAATTGTGGATTTCTAGTTTAGATTCAAGTTTGTTATCATAAATGCACAGCACAATGACAGCATTGCTTGCATGTCTCCTGCTGCATTCTGATCTCATGCAAAAAGACAGTTTCCCCTTGGGGATTAATACAGTGTACCAAAAAAATACTAACAATAAGATGTTAGATGCATAGAACATGACACAGTTGTTTATTTAACTAAGACAATACAAGACAAAAAAAAGAAAAAAAAAAACATGCACGCCACCAGGCTTAACTATAGACAAATCAAACCTGTATATATATATCATAGATGTTCATGGCAAAAGCCAGACTTCTATATACCTTATCTGCTTCTCATTTCTCAAAGTCTTAAAGCACACAGACAACTTTGTACATATAGTACTATGCAGAAGTCTTAGGCACTTACAAAAAAATGCCATAAAGTGTGAATCCTTTCAAAAATAATTACATGAATAGTTTTGTTTAATCAACACAGATCCTGGACAGCATAGTAAATGGACAGAAATATAAATTAAATCAGTATTTGGTATTACCACCACCATCATCATCAAGTCTATTTGCGGAAATGCAGTCCCAAATAGGCAGAGAACCTGCAATGTGCTTTCCTGCTACCTGACACTCACTCTCATTAGTCCAGAGCACCTGATGCCATTTTTCTGCACCCCAGTTTTTGTATTTTTCTTACACAAATGAGTTCTTTGGCTTTATTTTTACTTTAGAGGGACGGCTTTTTGGACTCTTTGATGAAGACTACTTCTAATAAAACCACTCTGGGTCCAAGCATTTTCTGACAGTTTTGAGCTTCCAATTTAGAAGGGAGAAGCTTGATGTATTTCTCTTTTGATGCACTCAGTTTTCCTAGCTGACCACTGCCTTTCCAGTCATCATCCTTGCCTATTTGTTTGTACTTCTGCTGAGGAACTTAGACTGCAGAGCCTGAAATATCTTTCTCTCGTAAAATTACTGCTTGGGAGAGACCCTGATGATACGGGATGACCACTTTGTGTCTTGTTGTTGTGCTAACTTTTGGGTGAAGATATTGTATTCATCCAAAGATTCGATTTCAAGATTTTGATGAATCTTGACATTTTAGACCTCCCTGACTCTCTTGTATATGAAGTAGAGAAAGTATTGGAATCCTCCAAAAATTCCATTTCGAGATTTTGATGAATCTCGATGTTTTAGAACACCCTGAGTCCGAAAATACCATTTTTGGAATTACGTCTGTGTGTGTCTGTATGTAAAAACGATAACTTGAGTGTACTTTCACTTAGGTCAACCAAATGTTGCATACAAGTATTACATAGATTACTATCAACTTTTTGGCTATTTCTGTTAACCGAAAGTGGTACTTTACCTTTTATTCATGCAGCTGCAGAGTCCGATTTGTTCAACTTTACTTTTATAATAATTGTTCAATATATTATTATTTTGATTTGCTTTTTGATGATTCTTTAATGCACACAATATAAAAATATAATCATTGTCTTGCAGTTTAATCCTAAAATATCCATCCCCATATCTGAGTATACAAGAAAGCTGAGGGGAGACCACTCCCAATTTTTATTATGGATGTCTCTTCCCCAGTTTTTTTCCCTCTGCTGAGCTTTTTCTGTTTTAGTTAATCAGTTTGGTTCAACCTACATGTCATTAGCACCTTTTTGTTAATCAAACACTTATGTTTTTCTTAACTGGAAAGTGATTTGTTACTTTGTATTTTTATTTAAGGTTATGCAAATATCTTCCTGTGTTGCTTCACTTTTTGCAAACGTGATATTTGGAACTCAAAAATGTGTTTTTCTCCATTGACACACTAATCCGGAAGACATAAAATACCCATCTAAGACAAATACTTTTGTGAACTATCTGAAAGACCTTTGCACAGTACAGTGTATATTCTTTCCACCATCCATCCATTTATGAAGGATTCTTTTCTATTTTCAGGTATTCCATAAGCCAGAGCCAATATTGGTGCTGCTGTGAGGAAGCTATGACCCAGTCCTGGAGAAGATGCCAATTCACCACAGAGCATGGATTAGAGTCAGCAATAAACCTAATGCACATCTCCTTAGGATATGGAAGGAATAATGGAGTACCCAGAAAAAAACACCACATAGACTTCGAATTTACAGTAGTAGACAATACAAATAGAACAAATTAATTAATTTTCCCTACCAACATTATCAAATCCAGACTCTTGGAAGCTGGAGCCTATCTCAGGTACAGGGTGCAAGGCAAGAAACAACCCTGGATGTGGCACCTATCCTTCAGGTAGCACTTGAACTTTTAGAAGGTTTTAAGTTGCCAGTAAACCTGTGCGAGTTGTGGGTGAAAAACCTGAGCACTCAAAGGAAAATCTACAAAAACCCAGGGAGAACTATGTAGGGTTCACACTGACAGTTTATGGTCCTCACATTTAAAGCTGGTTTCCTGGGGGGGTCACATTTCTAAAGCTTGTGTACACACAAAAAGAGGCTTGAAATGTGTACGCAACTACCCATGCAAATGACTGGATTTATAAAAGAAAACTTCATGGAGGAACATGCATATATTTACGGCAACTCTGATCCATGTGTACACAACGTTTTGGAGAAACTGGGAAATGATGACACCCTTGATCAAGTATAGAAATACAACCAAATCAGCTAAATAATGACTCACATATAATAATTTATATCAATTGAGATTGTTATTATAATGCGCGTTGATGTGAAAAACATATTACACCTCAAAATGATGAATAAGTTCCACAGACTGTATCTTAGTTTCCTTTTAAGTGGGCCAATGCTGCATATTTGCACTGAAGAACTTTTTAAGTTATTCATCAGTTTACATTGGGTACCTGTTGTCACTTCTCAGGGAACTGGCCAACAGGTCAGGGATATTTCAGCCAAGCATCATTCCATCATGTCCGCTGTGCTGAAAGCCATTAACCAACCAACAAGAAACTATATTCAGTGTTCTTAATGGTGTGGTTGCACATGCATAAAACAATAACATGTTTTTGCCAACATAAAAAGGCAATTTGCATCAGTGTCTGGTTCTCCTAACATAATCTGCACATTTGAATGCGCTCATATTGTGCCGAATTGTAGCTGTGAGCAGTGACATTCCATAAACATACCAGGCATCTGTGATAGCAAGACGAGACTGACAAATGTTATGGCTTTGTGGCCATGGTCAATTATTTTGAGACAAAGTAGCTTTGACAGACAGGACAAACCCGTACGTGATAGCTGGCTGAACCCTCAGTGTTTCATATGGTGTGAACTATTCATTGTAATAGTACTTGCTCAGATGCTGGTGGCTTTCTCTGACTCCCAGAATGCAGAGGAGAGGCTTTACAATGCATGATCTTGTGCTGTTGGTTGCAGACGACAGCCAGATGCTCTTGAATGTAGGTCGTAATGTCCCAATACATCAGGTAGGAGGCTGCTCTACTAGCCAGTGAAGTTCTGCAGTATTGTAACTGTATACGGGTAAGGCATAAATAGCATCTCTAAGGCTGTTCAAGGCGTGTTCACAAATACTGCACTGCAAAAAATGAAATCTAAGCAAGTGAAAAGTATTTATATCATGACATTAAATCTTGTTTTCTTTATAAGAATTATTGAATTGTTAAAAGACTTGTATTTACAATTATTTAGCATGCTTTAAGAAATCTTGTCAAGTAATTTTTGCTTACCCCATTGGCAGATTATTTTGCTAAATAAAAGGCAAACAACTCTCAATTAAAGTTTTTTTGTCTAGTTTTTACATATGCATTTTTTGCACTGTGTACATATCTACAAGGTGTTTGTGATTTATAATGGTTTAATTGCATTGAAATGTGCATATAACAGTTTTTATAAATCTGATTTTATTTATTTTGGTGTGTGCATATTTTCACGTTAGAATCCACACAAAATTTTATAAATGGGAATCCTAGAGCTTTAAGGCAGAAGAGCTAACAACTGTGCTAACATGTTGGACACCAGAAAAAGCTCTTAAAAGTTAACACAATAATCTCCTCATATATTTTAACTTGTACTTTCTGTTTTTGCTGTTTGTGTATCCATTATCATTTCACTGGTGTGGTCACATATAGTACATGTTCGGAGACTGTAATGGAGATAAGTTACGTCATCCTGGTTAATGTTTATATTCCTTCCCCTGAAAATGGGGGCAGAGGAACAGAAATGATTCACTGTTACCAACACTCTAATGAAGAATTATTCTGACTCTGCAGTTACAATATGTGTTGACTTCAACCACAAGACTTTGGAAGAAGCAATGAGAAACTTCACCATTATGTGTCATGTTCTTTTGGTGGACACAACAACTTGGATTTACTTTATTTAAATGTTAAACGCCTTTACAAGTAAACCTGTGGCACAACTGGGAAGACCTGACCACAATCTGATCCATCTGACTTCCATCTACAAGTCTGTTATTAGATGGCAACAGCTCTTAAACATTAGCCAAGCCAGAAGTTGGTGTGTGTGTCTGGGTGGGTTGTTGTTAATTGGGACAAATAAGGTTCTGTCTGTCTGTCTGTCTATCTATCTATCTAGACCTATTAGCCTAACATAGGGGTTTGGTCCTGGGGACCCACTGTTGCTGCAGATTTTTGTTCTAGCCAGCTTCTGTTTTGAATCGGACTTCTGGCCTAATTAAGTGAACAGTTATTTCCCAGATTTTGTATTTTTGGGAACAGTATATATAAATTAGAAAACTAAGTTTGGTAAAAAGAAGAAAAAAAAATACTACGCAGTTATATGGGAATAATGTTTTTTAACAATATTTTCATCTGGATTTTCCTTCTACTTTTCCAGGTGTTCTAATTGTTTATTTATTCTATTATTTACTAATTAGTGGGACTGACACTAAAGTAGTTGCAGCCTTTGATTATTCAGTGTTGTTTGCCTGGGTGTCTGTGCTGTTTGTTTTTAACTGTCATTATTAGGATACAGTGAAGTGAGCCAAATGCACAGAGAAAGACCAAAATATAATGAAATCAACAAAAGATAGTTAAGCATTTAAATCTATAGCAAAAATTTAAATATTACTAAATGTCTTGTAAAGGTTTCCTCTGGGTACTCCGGTTTCCTCCCACAGTCCAAAGACTTGCAGGTTAGGTGCATTGGCAATTCAAAATTGTCACTAGTGTGTGCCCTTTGGTGGGCTGGTGCCCTGCCCGGGAATTGTTTCCTGCCTTACGCCCTGTGTTGGCTGGGATTGGCTCTGGCAGACCCCCGTGACCCTGTATATAGCGGGTTGGATGGATGGAAACCTATGAACTGCTATATTTGAAGAAGGGATGTGACATTTATTTTTTCTACAGTTTAAAATGCTATTTGTAGTTAATTCAGTGTTTAACACATCAAAACAGAGGTATGGATTTATTTTCAACCTCCAGGGCAGTTTTATTCAGTGTTAGAGCTTCGTCGTGCCCTCAATTTTTAACATTCACCATGAAATGTGTTGTCGTAACAAGTTACAATTTCTTTCATTTTAATAAGAGCAATTTTAAAATTATATTTCATCACAATTCCTATATAATGTAATGCAAGGTGCTATAACTTTTCATTGCTCAACTGCATAAAGCGTGGTGCTCATATTTCTTCCGTGCTTCAGCATGTATATTTAGTAGGTCAGGGCTTATTTACAGCCCAACAAAGACCTGCAGCGGCCTCATAGAAGAGCGCGCTGACATTCTAGACTTTCTTGCAAAAAACTTGGAAATTACAAAGACATCTACACAAAAAGGCAATGAGCACTGTTTGCATTGTGAGGCCTCAAACTATGTTAGTGGTCTGTTTGTGTGTTGCTTTTATGAACAATTGCTTACAAGACACCACATTAATGTACTTTTTATTTGAATTTTTTTAATGCTTGTTTTAATATTTTTATGTATGCTATTTACAAAAGATTGGAAAATCTATTCGATTAACATTTATGGACATTTGTAACAGTTCATTGTCCTACCTCAGTTAACAATATTTCTTTCCATCAATGAAAAAAATAAACTGTTGACCGGATTTAAACTTAATTTTTTTATGTTTACAAATCCTTACTCATCTTTAACAAAAGATTACATAGATAGATAGATAGATAGATAGATAGATAGATAGATAGATACTTTATTAATCCCAATTGGAAATTCACAAACTTACTTCATAAATTTCATACTTTGCATTCGCTTCCATCAATGTGAAGATTTGAATGCATACGGAATTGCAATTTATTTAAAGAGTTTTGTATTGAGCTTCAACACTTTCCTTAGTATCGTATCAAAATTTGAGATTTTGGTATCGTGATAACCCTACTACTTGGGAAAGGCTTCTACCCAAGGGGCCCAAACTTATATTACGTGGGTTTGAAAATATTGTTTTTGTAGAATGATGAAATAATACTCTAATACAGTGATCCCCCGCTATATTACGGTTCAGCTATCACGCTCCTGCTACATCGCAGATTTATTATTATTATTATTATTAATATTACTAGGGGGCTCCACCCCTGTTTGCCCACCCCTGGGTTTGGTTTACTAGATAAACAATTTAAAGAAGATTGTTATTTTCATGGGAATTATTACATATGTATTAGTTTCATTTTTACTTTAAAACTTTAGTAAAAACAATATTCGTCCTTTATTTTCTGCCCCAGGCTTGGTTAAATCTGTTTCTCACGGGACTTATAACGCTGCTTGCGTTGTGAAGGGGTCTGAACGCACGCTAAAGAGATGCAATCGGTTCAGTTGCTGTCTTTCTGCGTGTTCTGCTTGTTGCGCTTTGCTTCAATCATTTAAAAGCCTGTACAGCAGCTGTCCTTTTTCCACTGCTGCTAGCGTTCTGAGGGGTGAGGGCTGAATGCACGCTAAGGGTTCGTTTATACTTCACGCTCAGAACGCGTACACGCCCGCATCATGGCTGCCACATGTTCATTTGACGCATCCTCTGAGCAGATCCTCAGAAATTAACACAACGTGTGCGCGAGTTGCAGTACCAACAAAAAGTCGGGGGGCACAGTGTGCTAAAAGTTGGAATGTGACGTCAGAGTCTCTGGTTACTATCTACATGTGACAGAAAGCTGCTTTGAGGATCCTATGACATTGATGTGCGTGCTTCGATGTTTGATAATTGGTTCGATGTGGTGAAGCAAAATGCCGACATACAGATGCATTTGTGATGCTTTTATATTCAAGCGTTGCATATTCCTGATCGTAATGACACGATACATTTTAAAAGTCTCACGTACCTTCTTCTGTGCCGTCTTTTTTTCTAGGGCTTCCTTCGGTCCTGACAGCAGCAGCAAACAGCAATAGATCACCACACAGAACACATTGCATTTATGATATTCCAACTCTCTGCAAATTTAGAATCTTTAGATTTATACCTGATATCATTTCATGATGAAATACATTAAAGTATGTATGTTACATTTTACAGATAAATCGGTAATTTTGTTTCAATGGTGATAGCGCTACTGTCTTGCAGGGAGTCACGTTGCTAATATTCCCTGCCTGGAATTTACATGTTTTCTTGCTGGGTTTCCTTCCAAAGATATGCAGATTTAGTTACACTAAAATGACGCTAGTGTATGTGAGTGCTTGTATTCACCTTGCGCTGAGCTGACGCCTCGTCCAGGGATTGTTTCTGCCACATGCTCAATGCTAGCTGAAATGGACAAATCCCTGGACTGATGGATTCAATCATTAAACATTCTTTTCAGAGATATTAGGTGTCATCGGAATTTAATGGGTGTTCCAGGCAATTCACAACACAGCAAAGCCAAACCTGTTCTCACCGTGATAATATCTCACAGTGCCGATCAGCCTTTCTAAGACTAGGAGCAGCTCTTTTAAAGTATTGTGTTAGTCAGGAGCATGCCGGGAGAATGAAGTGCTGGCTAGGAAAATGACGGATTCTCTGCAGCGTTTGACGCAGATGGCAGCTCGTTAGCAAACATTCTTAACAATTAAGACACATTTACGCCAAATTTATTTACTGACAACGCAAGTAATCTGGTAAGTATAACTCACTCAACCTGGAGGTAAGTGAAGAAAATTTGGAAAGTCTACAAAATTATATTGACCAAGTTTTTGAGTCTGTTGTCATGGGGCCTAAGAAAGCAGCAGCTGACAGAAACACCTGCTACCAAGAGAAGCCGTCCTCAGGATTCCCCCGAGGCGACCTCATCTCCCCGCAAGGATATATTAGAATTATTAGATTCTATAGATAAAAGGCTTTTGGGATTTGAAGGATGACTCCACCTGCTCGGGGTTCTACACCAGGAGTTCCAGAACCTCCGACAATCTCTGGAATTCAGCCAGGAACAGGTGGAGCGGCTTGCTGCTGAAAACGTGTCTCTGCGGTAGACTGTGTCTTCCCTGACAGAGGGAATGGCACGGATCTCCCAGGACAACAAGACCCTGAAGGAGACGGTTTTGGATCTTCAGGCCCGCAGCTTGAGAGACAATCTGGTGTTCACAGGCCTGCCGGAGCAGATGGGAGGACAACCGGAGGATTGCGAACAAATATTCAAGAACTTTCTCCAGACCCACATGAAGATACCCGAAGAAACGATAAAAAAAAAATCACCTTTCACCGGGTAAATCTCCTTGGAGCCAAGAGAGCAGACAGCAGAAGACCTCGTCCCATCGTGGCCAAATTTAAGCATTTTAAACAAAAGGATTTTGTTAAGAGTCGTGGGAAGGAGCTCAAAGGAAAAGATTTCAGCGTGAACGATCAATTTCCTAAAGAAATTTTGGATCGCCGCAGAGTTCTGTTCCCACTGTGTAAAAAATTCATCCAAGAAGGGAGCCGCGCTGTCATTTCTGTGGACAAGCTCTACGTCAACAACAGGCTGTACAAGCAGCGAGGAGTGACAGACTGGCTTTATTAGCCCAACATCAGGTCACAAGTTTATTATTCTTATCGGGATTCACTGGGTATGAGCATGTCAGAATAAAAAAAGCTGCTATATCCGTGTTTAGATGATGGGATCACCTGTTCTCTCACCACCCCACACCTCTAGCACCTTTTCTTTTTACTTCTTTTTTTCTTTTCTTAACCTTTATCACTCTTTCCTTTCCTTCTTTTACCTGCTTCACACAACTTTCCTACACTGCGTCAGCACACACACAACGCGCGTATACAAACACTGGATTATAATTATTACATTTCATCATACAGCCACAAACACTCTTGGTTCTGTCTGATTATTATTATTATCAGTATTAGTATTATTATCAGCATTAGTATTATTATTATTATTATCAGCATTAGTATTATTATTATTATTATCAGCATTATTATTATTATTAGCATTATTATTAGTATTATTATTATCATCAGCATTATTATTATTATTTTCAGCATTAATATTATTATTATCATCAGCATTAATAATATTATTATTGTTATTAGCATTATTATACATATATTTTTTATTTACTTATTTATTGCTTTATTTTTTCAGATTAAATTATACATTTATTTACTTAATTTATTCACATGAAGACACCATACATTAGCTACTCACACACACAACTATGGGTACACTAAGGTTTGTCAGTTGGAATGTTCACGGAACTGGCTCTAGAGAGAAGAGATTAAAGATTTTTGATCAGCTTAAAAGACTGCAGGCAGATGTTGTCTTATTACAAGAGACTCATAGGTCTGCCACAGTTGCAGATGAACTTAAAACATCTGAGTTTCCCAGACTGTTCTCTGCCTCCTATAACTCTAGACAAAGAGGTGTAGCTATTTTAATACACAAAAATACCAATTTCACAGTAATGGACACAGTCTCAGATCCAGATGGTAGATTTATAATACTAAAACTATCTATACAAAATCAAAGCTTATGTATTGTTAGCATATACTGTCCAAACATAGATGACCCCGCATTCTTTCATAATTTTTTCTCTGTACTCTCCGAACACTTGGACTGTCCACTTAAACTTGCGGGAGATTTTAATTTTTGGATGGATTATTCTTCAGACAGGCTCAGTACAGCTGGGACTCAGCACAATTGGCATTCCACTAATATAGTCAAACAGTATATAAGTGATTATGGGCTTTGTGATGCATGGCGATCTTTTTATCCCAGCCGTAGAGAGTATACTTTTTTCTCACACATTCATCACTCTCACTCACGTTTGGACTATTTTCTAGTCAGCAGCTCATTATTGGCTGACATTTCAGCCACTGAGATACACCCTATAGTTGTCAGCGATCATGCTCCAGTTTCTTTAACTCTGTTAAATAAGAAAACAATCCCATCAAGTAAAAAAAAAAATCTCACAGTGCCACCTGGTGGATTCCTCCAGATTTACGTAAAGTACACGCTTAAGTATAAACAGTACAACACTTGCGAAGTATAAACCCAGCCTAAGGAGATGTGCTCGGATCATCTGTTGACTTGCTGCAGCTGCTGCTGGAGAGCTGCGTGTTCTGCTTGTCATTGTTTTCAGAGCTGGGAGCACAAGAAGTGTGTCTGCCAAAAGCATTCCAACAACTGCTAGGTTAGATGTCTGTGAACTTGTTTTAAATTATAAGTAGGGCGTGATGTGCAAAAGTCACCGTCTCACGAGTTTTGCTTCCTAAGGTTGTAATGTCTAGTCTCGCGTGTCGTCAAAGTGTCTCTCCGAGAAGATGTGGTCTCCATCGCTTCACTCAACCCACCCTCGGAGGCACGCTACGCTCCTGCCACTTTGCATCTCTCCCGCTTGCATTGTGAATGGGGGAGCTGAACGCATGCTAAGGAGAAGTGGACGGATCAGCTACTGGCTTTGTGCTGCTTCTGCCAACATGTGTGATCTGCTCGTCGCTCTGCGCGTCGATCATTTAAAAGCCTGTACAGCAGCTGTCCTTCTGTCTCACTGTCTTGTCTTGCGTGATGTTAAAATGTCTCTCGCAGGATGTCAAATTGTCTTCCGAGAAGATCACGCCTCGTCATCCTGGCCTCCCTCTGCCAAGACTTTTTTTTATAAATGAGAGATGTTACTCATATCCTTAGCCCAACATCCACATATTATACAGTATGTGTTTACAAAGTGTGTTTTAATATGTTTACATGTGTTTAAAGTGTGTGAGAGGGGTATTTTAAGGCTTAAACTATAAAAAAAATGTTTATTTATATGGTCTTTCTGTATCGCGGATTTTCACCTATCGCTGATGGGTCTGGAACTTAACTTCCGCGATAAGCGGGGGATTACTGTATTTCAACAGTTCAAATTTTATAGGTTTGATGAAGATCTTTGTTTCTGAAGTTGCTTTGAAATCCTTACAGCTAGACAATTACATTTGGTTATAGCAGTCATTATTTTATACTAGCCAATTTATAAATCACTAAATTTTGGGAATAGCTGTTGGTTTTCCAGGATGTTTAAGGAAGATCAAATTATGTAAATTATGGACGCTTTGGGGGCACGACCTTTGGGGGCACGACCAGCTGGAAGGACACCCCAGAGAAGACTCAGGGCTTGCTGGGAGGATTTTATCTCCCAAATGGCCTAGGAACACCTTAGGATCCCACAGTATGAACTGACAAGTGTGGCTGGGTAAAAGGACTTATGGGCCTCACTGCTAAGATTATTCCCCGACCCAGCTTCGAATAGGCAAATATTCGAAATACAAATACAAGAAAATAAATGAATGAATTTAATAATGTTGAAAAACTGGAACTTTATTTCTTATTTTTTTAAACTGAGTGAGAACTAATTAGGTTTCACATTTTATTTGTGTTTTTCTTTGCATTTTCATAATGATGAACACACAAAAAACTTTCAGGCTTTTTTAAACTATTGCAGCTTTCAACTATCTAATGTTTATGCCACAGATAACACCACTCTTTCCATCTCAAGGTGAATTCTTTCCCTTACTTTTCTGTAAAACAGAATGGATTTTCTGCTCTGCTATGGGCATCATGTTTACTTTTCTCTCCACAAACATTACATACATGTAGTGTTTCCATTGTTAGGAACTTCTTACTATAAATAGAACAGCTAAAGAGCTTGTCTTCACTGTGAAAACGTAGATGTGTTTGGAGTAATTTCTTTTTATTGAACTTCTCTCCACACACAGCACAATCAACTGGGCTCTCTTCATTATGAATAGCTGGCATGAAGGCATTTCTTTTTTCTGAATGTTTTGCCAAAATCGGGACAATCAAATGGCTTTTCCCCAGTGTGAAGAATCTGGTGTGTTAAAAGATTCTTCCTCTTTTTAAATGACTTCCCACATTTAGGGCAAGAATATGGCTTTTCTCCAGAGTGAATGTTTAGGTGTTCTTGAATTGAACTCTTCAGTCTGAACTGCTTTCCACATTTTGAGCAAACATACTTTTTTTCTCCTGTATGGATTCGGTTGTGTTCCTGGAATCTACTTTTCTTTCTGAAACGCTTCTTACATACATTACAACAATATGGTTTTTCTCCTTTGTGAGTCAAAGTATGACATTTAAATGAAATTTACTTTCTAAAACTCTTTCCACAATATCTGCAAACATGCGGTTTCTCGCCTGTGTGAATTCTCTGATGTTCTTCAAATCTAATTTTCTTTTTGTAACTCTTTCCACATTCAGCACAGTTGTGTAGCTTGTTTACATTGTTTACGGTGTCATTGTGACATTTCTGCGGTGTCTTCCACAGTGCATCTACTCTAGTTAGCTTTACTACTGGAAGAGCACTGCATTTGAAATCCAGCTGTGTTCCTCGATCAAACAGAGAGTTGACCATGCATTTACCATTGTCAGTGTCTCCATTACACTCATTCTTAAAATCATCTTGAGAGCAGGGTTTATAAAGTCCATCTGTCATTAGACCCATCTGTTGAATTTCACCTAGGTTGGAAAAATAAAAGAAACATTGAACATCCAATATTTTAACAAAACCCTTATATTCCACACATTACCGTAACAGACAGACAGATTACATTAAATAGACAAGTATCAAACTAAAACTATGTTATCATTATGATGAATCCTTCATATCATCCATTCATTAATAATACATTCAACTCAAGAACGTTTTTCCAAATTTGTAAAAAGGAGCAAAATGGATTGTATAAAATAAGCAATATCGTATAATGAAACAAACGTTCTGCTTGAAGTTTTGGAAAACTACTTACTTTTGTTCTAATTAGAGTTAATAAAAAAGATGTTTTTCTCTATTACACAGAAATCAAAAATAACGGCATCCATAAAGAAAGACATTTTCAAATAAAACTGAACAAGAATGGAAATTCCACGCTTTTGGTTGGTTTCAGTCAGTTTCCCTGGCATATAAATAGGAGTTTACACAATTATATTCAGAAAATTACAAAACCAAGAGCTTTTAGCTGAAAAAACATGTTGTTTTAGACCTACAAAGATCTGGTAATGGATTAAAAAAATATATAAACAGCTGAAACTACCACTAAGCGGAGTCAGGGCAATAATCAAAATGTTCCATAAGTCTGTTCAAAAGTTATTAACATTAAGATTAGTTGTGGTTGGGTATGTTACTAGGAATGTATAAATGGATTTTAAATTTATGATATGCTAAGTCATCACAAACCCAAAACATCAGCTCATCTCAACTGCCTTTCAGACAAGCTGCTAACTTTAGAGAAGTCACAGGGAGAGAAAACAGGATCTGAAGCCTACCTTATGCCTGCAACATTTGAGAATGTAAAGACTCTGAGGAAGATAAAATAGGATATATGAAATATTCCATAGTCAGTTAGTAGCACTGAAATCACTGGCGTCTAAGAAACTCCTTGAAACCATATCGGCAGAGAAGCTTACCAGAAGATTGAAAGAGTGAAGAACCAGAGTGAGGATAAAAGTATGGCGGATGGGTTTTAGAACTGGCCTGCTTGCATATACAGTTGGCTCACTTTATCTGTGGGATTGGCATTTGTGGTTTTGACCAACTGTAGTTCAGAAATATAGTAAAAAAAAAAAAAATCCACAATATTCTCGATAAAGAATATTTGAAATTCCTATGGGCAGCACTGCACCCTAAATACACACTAGAAACAACATTGCTGAGTTATGGTATACCCAAGCCATCCAGTCCTCGGTCCTACTGTCTAAGACGTTGTGTTTGCTTCGTACATGCAATTGTCTTCATGTTTTTATATATCAATCAATCATCTATATAGGTCCTGTGCATTCAGTTAAGGAGGGTTCCTGCCCCCATATACCCATGGATAAGGTTGGTGGAATGTAATGAGGAATGCTTAATTGCTTTACAATAAGATGGATTAACTGTCACTTCTTCTGGCGAGTCATAGCATATTCAGGTACTGTGGCATTTTGTGAATGACAGATTAAACCTCTTATTCCAGGCACTACTTGAATGAATTTCGTCTGCTGCAAAGGAGATGGACTGAAAAAAAGGCAAAAGGGGGACTGGACATCTAAGTGAATGAGTAATTGTATAAAAATGAACATATAAGTATCGAACTAAAATGTGTAATCCAAAAATTTAAATACTGGTTACCAGAATTCCTCCATGTTACTGCCTAGTGAGATAAGTTATATCATCCTGATTAATGTTTATATTCTTCCCTTTGCAAACGGGGACTCAGCAACAGAAAAGATTTCCCCTGTTACCAACATTCTAATGATGAATCATTCTGATCATGGAATTGTGGTGACATCAATAAAAGGAAATTTGGAAGGAACAAACTTCCATCAGCATGTATCATATTCCATTCATATACACTACAAGCTGGCCCTGATATACTTAAATGTTCAAAGCTTTTAAATGCAAACATGTTAAACAACTGGGCACATATGACCACAATCTGATCTACCATCTACAAGTTTGTTATCAGATGGCAACGGCTCTCTTATGATTCACAACAGAGGTTCTTTTTTGTGTTTGGGTGATTGTTGTTGTTTATTATAATGTTTATATTTTTGTGTCTTCATTTCCTTTTGAGGACAAATAAAGTATTAACTATATCTGTATTAAGGTGAAAAAACAATGTTTTTGATAAATAAGTAATAATAATAACTTGTATTATTGAATTTGTGCGAATGTTAGAATTATAGGATTATTTAGATAATATGCAGATTTTAAGTGAATATAATTGTGTGATAGTATTGTAAAGCTCATAAGGGAAAGCTAGCATTGTATTGATTGTGTGTATTTAAACAGGAGTTTAACAAGTTAGTGCCTTTTTAGAAAGAAGACTTGGAGAAGCAAATACATGACGATGACTCAGGATGGTAACAGAGTGAAAATACTGAGATATATATAAATAAGATTGAAGAATATTGGGAGAAATGTAATGTAAAAGGGGCGGCACAGTGGCGCAGTGGTAGCGCTGCTGCCTCGCAGTTAGGAGACCTGGGTTCGCTTCCCGGGTCCTCCCTGCGTGGAGTTTGCATGTTCTCCCTGTGTCTGCGTGGGTTTCCTCCGGGCGC
>NW_024382010.1:0-8542 GCF_016835505.1 Polypterus senegalus
ACAATAAATGTTGCTCTCTCCAGAGTTCCATCTTTTCATTCACTTATAGTTGTATCCTCAAACCCACCCCAGTTGGAAAACTGTGTCTTTCAGAAAGTGTTCACCCATCAATAAATAATTATGCGGCGTATACTACGCCGCAGGCCGGGTAGTAAACAGTAAAATACTTGCGTAGCAGGAGTGTCCACTGTATAAACCTGACCAAACACTCCATACTACTGGGTTCTTTTGAGACTTTAAATGTGACTTCAGTAAATATCAGAGCATTGATCTTTTTTACAGTAATGATCTTATCAGCTTTAGGAAAATGGACTTTCTTACATTGAGTGAAACTTGGCTAAGTAATAATGGTACTGTAATGTTAATTGACGCAGCACCTCTGCATTATAATTTTGTTCATTCTGTTCACTAAGGTAAGATAGGCGGAGGTTTAGCAAGTATTTTCTCAAGCTAATTAAACTGTATTGTTGCTTGAATATCTTGCCACGTTTATTCAAGGAGTGACTCAGTCTCTCATATTGATGGTTTATGGACCTCCAAAACAGAATGCGTCTTTTGTGAAGTAATTCTCAGACTTTGTATTTAAAACTAATTATGACAAATTCCTAGTTGCAGACAGATTCAGTTTTCAGGTGGATAAACAGTGTGATCCTAAAGCAAGGTAATTTTATCAACTTACTACACTCTTTTGACCTTAGCCAGCATGTCTGCTAGTCTACACACAAGGGAGGAAACTCACAGGATTTAGTAATTTCAAAATTACTAAAAATTGACATGAGGCAGGTTGTCGACAGTGGTATACCTGACCAGTTCTGCAAGTTATTTAATGTACAAATATTGGTAACTATAATGAAAGTGCAGTGTATTGTTAAAACATTATTTTGAGGCATCAGCAGCATCTAGGCTTGCTAATATTCTGGACAGTCAGTCTGACTTTAGTTTTAATACAGCCAGCATTAGAACCAGTAAAGTGTAAAACTCAAATTCTAATGTAAGAGCTGCAGCTGACATATAGTGACCCTTGAAAAAATGGGTAAGAAATCCTCTAGCTAAAATGCCTTGGAAGACTCAGAGAGTGTCTTGACTTAAGAATAAAAAAATGCCACAAAGCCAAGTGAGGTGAACTAAGTTACCATCCACTCAGAAATACTGAAGGCACATGTAACTGCATGATATAAAGTAGTCCATCTTGGAATACAGTCATATTTCTCTAAAATCATAAATGATAATGCTGGAAATCCAATAGTTCTGTCATCAACTGTTGATCATCTTCTAAACCATGTTCAATTAAAACAATGTCTCCTGAAAGCTTCTAATGAAACCTATGTGACTTTTGCAGAATTTTTTAATTATATGTCAGTCCAAAGTTAATCCTGTTGAACCCCAGTTTGCTCTTTTTGGTGAATTCCTTCACTCAAATACTGTAGGTCTTCCTGAACTCCATAGAATAACCCTCCACTTGTGTCCTTGACCTAGTTTCAACTGGTATTTTTAAAGAGGTCTACGATGTGCTAATTTATGGTGTACTAGACATAGTTAACTCTTCATTAGATACTAGGATCTTCACACTTTCTCTAAAGACTGCAGTAGTTAAGTTCCTGCTCAACAATAATAATCTAGACTCCTCTGTTTTTGACAACTTTAGACCTATTTCTAAACTAGACTTCAGTGCAGCAATTCACGCAATAGACCAAAATGTTTTTATAAATCACCTTAGACAATGTTTGGGTCTCTTAATTCGATTTTGGTCGTATTTAACATGTAAAAAAATCTTTGTTAGCTGTGAAGTTTGTAGTTCAGGGATCCATGGTATTGTATATAGTGTACCACAAGGATCTATTCCGGGCCCACTGCTTTTTCAGTCTAAATGTTCCCATTAGGCCAGATTATCTCAAAACACAAGGTGGGCTAACAACTATGCAGATGACATGCAGTTTTATTTCTCTATAGCAGCTGATGACCCTAATGCGCAGGACTGTCTAATCCAGTGTCTTATTTGTATTCTGAATGGATGAGTAGTAATTTTTTCAAGCTAAATAAAGAAAAAAACATGTAATAGTGATCTGCAAAAATTGTAAAGGTGAAGGTCTTCGAAATAAATCTGATCCCTTAGCATTAATAGTCAAGGAGGAAGTAAAGAATTTAGGTGTAATCATAGACTCTTACCTTAACTTCAAATCGCACATTAAGCATATTAGTGCACTTTTCCATTTAAGGAACTTTGCAAAAGTTAGAATACTTATTACAGTTCAAGATTTAGTTAAATTAATTCATACTTTTGTTTTTAGTTGACTAGATTACTGTAATGCACTCCTAACTGGACTACCTAAGAAAGACATCAATCGATTGTAATCAGTTTTAAAAGTAGTAGCAAGATTCTTAACCAGAATAAGTAGATTTTAGCACATCACACAAGTTTTAGAATAGTTACATTGGTCACCTGTCTTTTAGAATTTACTTTAAAATGCTACTTGTTATATATAAAGCTCTTTTTCCATATTTTGGAATGCCTGTCACTCTACTGTACAATTTATAACCTTAGATCGTCTAATAGCGGTCTGCTTATTTTCCAAGAGTAAAGTATTAAATACGTGTTGAGGTGGACTTTTGCTGTTCTGCACCAAAAATCTAGAATACTTTATCAACAGAGATGTGTCATTCTAACACCATGGAACATTTAAAACAAAAACTCCTAATCAACTTTTATAATTTGGCTTTTTCATGGCTATATTTTAGTTGTACTTCTAAAGTAGACTTTACATTAATAGAATTATTATATTCTTTATGGATGTACAATTATTACTAATCTCAACTTTTCTGTTCTTTCTTTTCCATTTTTTCTGTGTTGACGTTTTGTGTTACCACCACCTGATCAAGGCATTGGGCAGCCACCTGTGATGCCTGAATGAAGGTGGATGCCCAGCTCTCCATGCACCTAACTGTATTGAATTCTCTTAGATGAAACATGGAAACAATGAGGACTAACATAACATTATTCATGTTAGGGAGAATGCCCAGTGGGGGCTGTGCAGTATTTTGGCTTTGCAACTCCTGCAGATGTTTTTTTTTTTTCTCTCCAGCTTAAATGAAATAAAAAAAATAAAAATCTGGCCTCCCAGCCATCTGATTTCATCATACTCATCTTTAGAGACATAGAATAGAGTACAATACTATATATAAGTACTCTACTAATTATATGTATCTTGTATTGTTTTTTTGTTAACTATTCATTATTAGTCATAACTAATTTATCTTGTTTTTCTTTTCTTGTTTGTAAACTTAACTTTGGAAACTGTAAAGCAATTTGAGCTATATCCCATGTACAGTAATCCCTCCTCGATTGCGGAGGTTGCGTTCCAGAACCCCTCACGATAGATGAAAATCCACGGAGTAGAAACCATATGTTTGTATATCTTTTAAGCCCTTATAAACTCTCCCACACTGTTAACATTATTAGAGCACTCTAGACATGAAATAACACCCTTTAGTCAAAAGTTTAAACTGTACTCCATGACAAGACAGAGATGACAGTTCTTTCTCACAATTAAAAGAATGCAAACATATCTTCCTCTTCAAAGAATGCGTGTCAGGACCAGAGAATGTCAGAGAGAGAGAGCGCGCACGCATGACAGAAAAGCAAACAATCAGAAAATCAATATGTGCTTTTGGGCTTTTAAGTATGCTGAAGTGGCACTTTTTAGAGGAGCGTCCGTATCATCTAAGCAAACAGCCTCTGTGCAAACAGCCCCTCTGCTCACACCCCTTCCGTCAGGCGCAGAGAATGTCAGAGAGGGTGAGAGAGAGAGAAAAGCAAACAATCAAGCACCACGTGGGAAGCATATCGTATATCATTGAGGAGTTTTAGTTAATATGTAATACATGCTCTGACTGGGTAGCTTCTCAGCTATCCGCCAATAGTGTCCCTTGTATGAAATCAACTGGGCAAACAAACTGAGGAAGCATGTACCATAAATTAAAAGACCCATTGTCCGCAGAAATCCGCGAACCAGCGAAAAATCTGTGATATATATTTAGATATGCTTACATTTAAAATCCGCGGTAGAGTGAAACCGCGAAAGTCGAAGCGCAATATAGCGAGGGATTACTGTATGAAATAAATGTTAGTGTTCTATCTATCTATCTATCTATCTATCTATCTATCTATCTATCTATCTATCTATCTATCTATCTATCATACCCACGCAGCACTAAGTGCGCGTAAGAGCGGAAGTCATCCGTTTTAACAAGCTGCGTATTGCACAGATACGAAATAGCCTGCCCATTTAATTATTTGGGAATGGATAGATAAATCCATTGTACAAATAATGTTTTTCATTTTTCTTCCTCGATGGATTCTGGCACCCCCAGCAACAGTTGTGAGCACCCCCAATCGGGAAGCGCTGCTTTAAAGAAGCGCGCCGGAGAAGACACATTTTGTCCTTATTGCGAAATTTATGAAGAGAAAAAAAAAACAATTCAGACGAAGCTCACTATGTTTATGAAAAGAACAACTCCTCCCATCACCCCGTCCGCAGCCTCGCCTGATGAAGGCGATATCGACAACCCGCAGCCAAGCACCAGTGGTGCCAGGAATTAAATGTACAGTATTTCTTATTTTGTATGTTTTCCACATATTAAGCCAATTGTACTGTAGTATGCTGTGTTTGACTTGGAAAGTAAGAAAATGTTAACAAAATATTACTTTAAGATGATTACAATATCATTACCCAGTCTAATATTCTTACCTTTATTTAACATAGGTTGACTTACATCCAGATCAACTTACAACCAGTCAGTCAGAACCAATCGCGGTCGTAAGTCGACGAGTACCATATTTTGTTTTTCATGTTTATTTTCATTTGGTGTGTTTTTAAGATGGAAGTCAGTCAGTCATTTGCCAACCCGCTATATCCTAACACAGGGTCACGGGGTTCTGCAAATCCCCGGGCAGGGTGACAGCCCACCGCAGAAGATGGAAGTGAACATGCTATTAACCATTGCTGTACTTTATTTGTCCCATGGGGAATTTAAAACTTTACAGAAGCTCAAGGGAGAGAAAGACAAATACATAAAAAAGGAGAAAGAGCTCCTGTATTGCATTAAGTTTTCTTGTTTGGGTATAACTGTGGCGCAGGTCAACCATCATTTTATTTTTGGGAAAAATCTAAAATGAATGACTACTAACAATTGTTTTCCTTGTTAAATCCTTCTCTTATTAGTACTGGTCGTGTCTTCTTGTTTTACATGTTTTTTTTTTTATTTGATTTTTTTTTGGTTTTGTTTTGATATTGGTTATCTTTGTTTTTATGTGATCTCCTGGCAATGAACCCCACTTTCCCTGTGTCTTTTCCCCAGGTCCATTTGCCTTTTGTCCTTTTAAGGATAAGCTTTTTTCACCTTTACAAAAGATAATAATGTAATGTCATATGTAGGGAAAACTCAAAAGGGCCCACAAATAAGTAATCCTTGATGAAATATACAGTTGACAGTAAGAGAGAGTGTGGTTAACAGTTAAAATGACCTATTTTTATAAAATTGTGAAGTGTGTAATGGATACTAAGAAGAGAATATTCCTGTTCGATGAGTATACTTATATGTTAACCAGGATTAATTTAGTTGGTTTAGTTTTCCCACTTAAATACAGAATTTTCTGATATTACCTTAGAAACCTTAAAAGTCATTGTTATAAATTAGTATTCCTATTCTTCTAGTCTTATTCCTATAATTACAGTGAAATAGTGTTAATTTCCAATGTATTGTTTCTTTAAATGATTTCTCTGTAAAAAAGCTAAAGATAGAAATGTATTTATCCTGAAGGAAATTTGACTTTTTATAGAGGCTTATTAAATAAAGAGATAAACACACACACACATTCACACACTGTGGGTCTGAATGACTGACTATAATTACAGTGAAATAGTGTTAATTTCCAACGTATTGTTTCTTTAAATGATTTCTTTGTTAAAAAAAAAAAAACAGCTAAATATATGTATTTATCCCAAGGGAAATTTGACTTTTAACAGAGGCTCATTAAATAAATTGATAAACACACACACACACATTCACACACTGTGGGTCTGAATGACTGAAAAGAAAAAAAAATTAAAAAGATAGAAAACTTCAGACTTGGCAGTCACATGTGCAGTGATGCTTTATGCTGTTGGAGCCCAAGAACACACTTCTGCTGAATAATTATTTTACTGAAATACTGTTAGTGTGTCAGAGAGAGGTTGTGAAGTATTGTTCATAATGGGAGCTCAGTTTTGTTTTTATTCCTTCTTTTGCTATTACCTCAGAGGTTTGAAAGTGGGTCCCATAACTGAGCTTGCCATTTTAAGTGAGCCTATCTTGAAGTGATATTACTAGCTGTTTCCTGAAGAGGCATTAGCTCTCTTGGAAATGTGTTCTTTTGAAATTGCGGCATATTAAGTAACTAAACAATATAGTAATATACCAGAAAAGGCGATATCCCTCCCATCGTGATTACGGCGGTACAAGAATCACATGAGAAAAAATATAATTTAGCTTACATTTACTGACGGTTAACGTGGTTACATACGGGAGGCATATGATAGACTTTATCCAGGTGGGAATCTGAATTAACACAGTCTGCCATTTCTCGTCCCGATGCTGGGAGGTTTTTCGGAACTTTGCTGACTCGTGCCTCAAAGGGTCTGGCTGTTGTCCAAGCCTTTAAATAATGTCTTGCTTCACTTGCTGGTCTTCTCTGTCTCCAAACAAGGGCTGAACTCCTCCTCCACAAAATACAGAAATATCATAGTGCTTACATGTTCATTCTCCCAACAAGGAAAGAAGATTGTGCTGACAGAGGACAGAAATACACTATTCTGTGTTTAAGCTGACTATACAATCCTCCAGTTGTCTTTGGCTATCTAATCCAATGCTTGGCTAGCAATTCTAACTGCTGAACCCCTGTGTGCCAAATTTAACATGCACATGTGAATAAATCCATACCAGTGAGCATAGAGACAGTAACATTAATATTAAAGAAAAATGTAGTATAACAAGCCACCCTTTGTCACTGGATCTGTGACAAAACAATACTTGAAGTTATATCCACAAAGCAAAAGGTACTTGATCCCCCGTCACAGTGTAGACATTTCAAGATCATTTGTGGACATGTGAGATGTAGTACCACTATAGCTTCTGTACCATTCATGTAAAGCCGGCATAAACATGGACAAACAGTTACATTTAACATGGTGTTACCAAGTAGTGATCAATGTATCTCATCAATGGTGTTAGTGGAGATTTTTGCGCTGTTATTTCTTACATAGTCTGTGTTGTCTGAATTCATGCAGTAGGTGTCATAGCATCAGATTATATTACAATCCTATATAGCATCTTGATGGATTAGACTATTCTTTGGCATTCCTATCATTTCTAGCTTCAGTATGTTGCTATATGTGCCCCACCTTTTGGTGTCTGATCCCTATATGAGTTACAATAGTGGTAACATAACTCAGATGCTATTCTAGCTTCATTGCTATGATTATTAATTGTTCTTAACTAGTATTATTTCATAATTGTTTGTTCACTATCTTTTATCCTCCCCAACTTCAGTATCAGATGTTCTATTCCTGGACCACAAAATCAAACAGTCCTTTGGCCATTAGGGAGCTCATGAGATAAACACATGGTGACTGTCCCTTTTTAGCAGAGGTGCACTTCCCTCTAAGCTTGCACTGTATTCAGTGGTCATTCATGGGAGACTTCAACAGCTGTCACATCACCTCAGTGGCTACAGCCTGTCCCTGCCACAGTCCATAAAACTTGTCTCAGTAGCAAAAAATGTCTGCCCACATTATGGCATCAAATTTGATTAGCTGGACTTGCAATCTTTCTTTAGTTCTTCACTCTGTTCCCTCTGGAAAAGCAAGTGTTTCTTCACCAGCTATTCTCAGGTATGTGCAGCAGATTAAAAGTCATTAGTGCAGTACAGTCTCTGTAAATCTTCGTTTGTGTATACACCACCTGTTACTTCATTGATAAAACTTTACCACTGAATGGAGAGGCTTTAACCACTAAATTGAGTGGCCAAACTAAACTACTTGCTAGGCTAACTAAAGAAGGGTGCAAGGTAGAGCAAATACATAACATAAAGCAATTATTTCCCAATCATATGTATTATACAAATGCAGCATTATGAATGACAATTCTAGACTCGCAGTTCAGTCTCATAAAATAACAGTAAGAAATAGATTAATATATTTAAACCAGGCTAGTGACAATGTTTCTTCAGTAGGATCATACATTACACAAAATTCACACATTGCCTCAGTTATCCAAATATCTTAAATTATAAAAGGATGTTACATATTTGAATTTAAAATTCTTTTTTTTTTTCTCTAGAACAAAAATATCTTATAAATCCATACCCTATAGCTCATCTTATTAAGAGACAAAATCTTTTAAATGTCTGTAAAATTTTACAACAGTTCATATAAACTAATGGTTCTAATGTATAACTGAATAATCAATTTAGCTATGTGCATTATCACTGAGCATTAACTTAATACAT
>NW_024382011.1:0-30798 GCF_016835505.1 Polypterus senegalus
AGAGCCTACAGGCTGACAGCTCTGTTACACAAACAAAAGGAGACTGCAACACTTCCTTTCAGAGACCATATCAACACAAAGCCATTCAGTATGAAGGCATGCATGACAAAAATAGCAGATGAAAGCCTTTAAACAAATAATCTGACTTTCATTTACTACATTGCTTTTGGAGGTGGAAATAAAAGCACTAATTAGCAAGGTGGGGGGAAGATTTCAGCAGGGAAGATGAACATAAAATGTGCTCAGTCTTTCATTTATTAAGGGCCAAAAATATGCTTTCCCTTTGGAAATGAATCTGGTTCCAGCTCATAAATGTTTAAAAATATGACATAAAATATTTTGCATTTATAATGAAAACTCCTTTAGGCACTCAACATCTGGAATTCCAACACTCGTTCCTCTAGAAGGCACCCGAAGTCTCAGAATTGTCATAATAAAAACAAGCATTTTTTAATTCAAAATTACAAATTTATCTCAGTTTACTGTTTCCACTTATGCCACTTATCTTTTCAAACTTCTTTCATCGAGTTTAGTGTCACAGGGACAGAGACAATCTCAACATATTAAGTGTAAAACAGGAATGGGAACCACTTCATTGCAACTCTGCAAGGCACACTTTCACATAGAGGGCTAATTTTAGTCTGCAGTTAACATATACAAACAGTGTTACCCAACTTCACCTAGGAAATTATGAATGACAATGGTGCCATCTATTAATCGGATATATTAGAAACTAGCTGACCCAGCGTAGGATACACCGCATAATTATTCATTGATGGGTAAACACTTCCTGAAAGACACAATTCAACAATCCCCTATTCAACATCGCGATAGGCGGCGGCCATCACTCCGGGTTCGGTGTCGGTCTAACAAAGGAAAAAAAGAAGGGGCACAGAAACTACAGGGAGAACAGAAGCTTGTGGGGACAAACAAAGACGGCAGCAATGAGAGAGACCTGTTAGCAAAGCAAAGCAGCCAGAACCGAAAAGAACAATGAAAAGTCAACATGGGTCAGAGGTGCATGTGGACTGTAGCAGAGACCAAAGCGACTGAGGATGTGTTTGGCGAGGTGTATGTATTGTCAGGGATGCCAGGGGCAAGCGACCTTGCCGGGATGCCGTGAGGGACCGGATGTGGGTCTGTGCCCACCCTGGATCACGTGGGGGCCGCCATCCTGGTTGCTTTGGGAGCCCACGGGTTGAGGGCATAGAAGCCCCACCCTGTAGGGGCCAGTGGTCACCGCCAGGAGGCGCCCCAATGCCTTGGGGACCTGTTACCTCAGGACTTCCATCACACCAGGAAGTGCTGGGGGAAGAGTGGGAGGACACCCGGTGAGCTGCTGGGAGAACAGTTGGCACTTCCGCCATGCTGGGGTGTGCCAATTGGGGAGTGCGGAAACCACCTGGAGCTCATCCGGGGAGCATATAAAGGGGCCGTCTCCCTTCATTCAAGGCTGAGTCGGGTGGAAGAAGTACAAGGCACGTGAAGAGTGTGGAGGTGGCCCGAAGGAAGGCATTGTGTGTCCAGGACTGTGTGTGTTGGGGGTTTGTGCACTTTATTCTGTGTCTGAGTGACATTATATTTGTAAATTATTGTAAATAAATACGTGTGGTGGTGATTAACAACATGTCCGCCTGTCTGTGTCCGGATCGGCTCCACAATATACAGTATGTATATATATATATATATATATATATATATAGATAGATAGATAGATAGATATGTATATAACTGAGTACTTTAATGTATGCAATATTGTTTTTTTATTTCCCCTGAGGGGCTGATATTAGTTCACTGGAGCTTATTACTCTTGAACATGCTATATTCAATTGTCCAAGAGTAAAATATTCCTACTGCAGATCAATTTCTTCTTTTCCTCGTGACTTCTTGGCCTTTGTTGATGGTCATTGCAAAAAATAGTTTTAAAAGGAAACAGTATTATTTTGAATTCAAACAGGTAATTAGAATAATGGGAATTTTGGGTATAAATGTAATTTCACCTATAACACATCCTGTAAATTTGGAAGTTTCAATCAGATTTGAATGCAACACTTTGATCTGTAATCTTGTACCATTACAAATTTTTGGAGGGTTAAGGCCAAAAACAATATACACTAAATCGTGATTTACTTTGCTTATTACATAAAACATTGATGTTTACAAGCTGCACATTTATGTAGGCAAAACAATGAACTGAACATTATAAGTCGGATGCTCAGGTTTTTCAAGGCTGATACTAATCACCGATTTCATGTTACTTGATCATCCATTTCCGATATTGATCCTGATTTTATTTTATTTTTACCCCTTTAAAAAATTTTACACTAATCTCCTGTATAACCAAATAGAAGAAGTCTTATGGCCTATATTAAAAGTGTAATTTTATAATTCAACCATAGACCACAGGAGTTAACTGTTCATTTTTTATTAACAAAATGAAATTCTGTTGGCTTATTGTTAAGTAACCATAAAATACTTAAATAAACTTTCCTTAAAATATATATTACTTTATAAAATATGTACAAAAACATGTATACATAATAAATATGTTATAAAAGAAAATAAAATGCTCTTATAATTACAAGCTGCTGTACTTTTTAGTTTTTTTTCGGCAATGAAGATATCTGAAAGGAGGCTTAAAGTAGTTTTCACCATTTCTATAACAACAAAACAAAAAAACATTATATATTTAGTGAGATTTTTAAGACCCCGACAACCCCCCAGCTGTGCTGTACACCAAAACTCTGTCAGCACAGGCAGAGATTGCTTGTCAATTACTGTGGCAACCAGGGATTGCAGGCTCACCAAGCAACTGCTTATTTGCTGTGTCTATATGTATTAAAGTGGCAGCACCTGTTTGACTAAATACTGACTGTCCCTGTTTAATTGAAATAAAGTTGGTTTTCTTGAAGCCTTCAGAGTCAGTGTCTTCTCTCAGGTGCAAGACAGTGAGTTATGTGGCATTCCTCTGGAGATTTTAAATGACCAGGGTACGCCCTTCACTTCTCACGTCATGAAGCATTTGTGTGAGAACCTTGCTATTAAACAACTGAGCACCACTGTTTATTACCCACAGATGAATGGCCTGACTGAACAATTTAACAAGATTTTAAAATGGCTGATTCAGTGGATGGGCCATGATGACCCGACCTCCTGAGATGCCATGTTGCCCTTTCCCATTTGCTGTTTGGGAATCCCCAAGTCATCCACTGGTTTGAGTCCATTCACACTGTCATTTGGCCACCAACCACAAGGCAGGAACAGACGGGGGTTGGCAATGCAACTCACAGGGTGAGATTTGTTAATTGGATCGTTTCAATCCAAGAACAGATTTCTAAATTATCCTCTACCACAGTGAAGCATCAGCAGTGCTAACAGGAGACACAAAAACATAACTAGGACAAGAAAAGCAAACTTCACAAATTCAAACATTGTGATCGGGTACTGGTTTTGATCCTGTCTGACCCACATAAATTTCAGGCGAGCGTGTGGCTGGCTACAGTAGTTGTGGAAGAACATATGTATCCTGTAAATTATAAGGTCAGGATTCCTGGCCGATGAAAGGCAGTACAAATCTTGTATGTGAATATTTTGAAAGAGTGGCATGAACCCCAGGAGGTGCTGACCTCTTCCACTGCAATCTTTCAGACTGAGGTTGCTATTGGTGATGATTTGACAGACACAGAAGGCCAAGTTGCTGTCAGTGATTGGAAGGAACTCTTAATGTCTTTTTTAGCCATGCCTGGCCAAACTGAAATTGCTGAACAAAAGAATGTAAATGAACTTTATGTTAAAGCACAAATGTGCCCGTATTGTCTTCCGGAAGCAATGAAGAAGGTGATATGCAAGGAGGTGGAGCAGATGGTCAAGCTGCATGTAATTCGCAAGTGTAAAATCGAGTTGCAAAGCCCAATTGCTCTGGTACCAAAACCAGGTGCCTTGGTTCAGTTCTGTATAGATTTTAGACATTTGAATAAGATTGCCAAGTTTGATGCATACCTGATGCGTGTACTGATGGAGAAACTCTGATAAGCCTTGTATATTTCCCACCTGGATCTCACAAAGGAGTACTGGCAAGTGCTCCAGGAGAATCCAGTTGAGAAAAGATCACATTCACCACTCCTGACGGGGTGTTCAAATTCATCAGACTCCCATTTGGTCTCCAGGGGGCACTGTTCACTTTTTAGTGCATGATGGCTCAGATTCTGTGGCCCCATTCCGCATATGCTGGAGTCGAAGATGTGGTTATTTTCAGTAATGATTGGAGATCGCATCTCCACAGCCTGCATGCAGTGCATGACAGTTTGAGGCTGGTTGGGTTGAAACTAACTCTAAGAAGTGCAAATTGTGAACGCCGAATCCACTATTTAGAGTTCTCTATGGGGAATGGTTTGATTAAACCTCAGTAGCAGAAGGTGGGTTGGGTGCTTAGCATTATGCACGTCCGGGAACACAGAAACAAGTTTGGGCTTTCCTCTGACTCACTGCTTATTACAAATGATTCACTCAGAATTTTGCACATAGAGCTGCACCTCTCACTGACATGACAAAGGACAAAAAAAATGGCATTGTCTGGACCAATGATTGTGAGAGGTCCTTTTCCCACTTAAAGGCCACTCTGTCTTCATTCCTGGTTCTGTGGAATCAGGACTTTTCGAAGGAGTTCATTCTACAGATGAATGCAAGAGCTTTAGGTTTGGTGCTGGTACTCTCTCAGTACTTTGATGGGGAAGAAAATACCATCACGTTTCTGAGCAGGAAATTACTCTCCAGGAAGTGTAATTACTCAAACATCAAAAGGAATGTTTGGCAGTTAAGTATGCGGAAGAGGCCCTCTGCTATTATTTGTGGGGCAGACGATTTACCCTAATAACGGATCACGCTCTGCTCCAGTGCTACCAGTAGAAAGATAGAACTTCCAACTCACTAGGTGGTTTATTAGTTTGCATCTTTTTGCTTTTGATATTCGCCATCATCTTGGGTATGCGCACGTCAACACTGAAGTCTTCTCATGTCTGGCCAAGCCCGGCTCAGACTGACGCATTGCTCACCCTGGTGTGAAGAAAGCTGGGGGGTTATGAGATTTTTGAGACTCTGACAACCTCCTAGCTGTGCTGTGTGCCAAAACTCTGTTAATACTGGCAGAGATTGCTTGTCTGTCACCAAGGCAACCACAGGTTCATGCATAATGCACCTGTAACCAATGACTGATGCAAGGAACAGTTTAACGCCGCCACTACTTGTTTGCTATGTCTGAGTGTATTAAAGAGGAAGGTCCATTTTAATAAATACCATGACTGTTTTTGTTTAATTGAAATAAAGTTGGTTTTCTTGAAGCCTTCGGAATCGGCGTCTTGTCTCGGGTGCAAGACAGTGACTTATGTGTCATTATATATATTGTCACGCACGTGCGAGTAGGAGACCGCGGACGGATTTTAACAAACCTGGGAAGACATTCGCCGGCAGGGAATGGCGGGGGACTAACTTTCTCTCTGTGCTTTCTTGCAAAAAAAGACCCTCGGTCTCCATAAACCGGCTTTGCCTGCAGTACGGTACTTCCGCCCTTACTCCACCATCTTGTCCTGACGTCATCGATCCCAGCATCCCTCACGGTTCCTTCCCAGCATTCCTCCACTTCCGGCCCTTCCCTCATAAAATGGCCGCCGACGCAATGTTTCGTCGTTGCGCATATGAACTGTTTAGTTTATATTTTGACCTGCTTTTTTCTTTGATTTATTGTGGATCGTCTACAATATACGGGGCCGGAAAACCCCAAACCTTTGTGCTGTCTCCTCTTGAGATTATTACAATATATATATATATATATATATATATTTTCCAACCCGCTGAATCCGAACACAGGGTCACGGGGTCTGCTGGAGTCAAACCCAGTCATCACAGGGCACAAGGCAGGAACCAATCCTGGGCAGGGTGCCAACCCACACGCGAGGTGTATATACACACACATATATATATATATATATATATATATATATAAAAAGCAAACATTTTAAAATAACGTAAGAGGATTATTAATGTAATTGTTTTGTCATTGATATGAGTGTTGTTGTCATATCTATCTATCTATTTATATATATATATATATATATATATATATATATATATATATATATATATATATATATATATATATATATATCTATACTAATAAAAGGCAAAGCCCTCACTCACTCACTCACTCACTCACTCATCACTAATTCTCCAACTTCCGTGTGGGTGGAAGGCTGAAATTTGGCAGGTTGATTCCTTACAGCTTCCTTACAAAAGTTGGGCAGGTTTTATATCGAAATTCTACGCGTAATGGTCATAACTGGAAGCAGTTTTTCTCCATTTACTGTAATGGAGATGAGTTTCAACGCGTGGGGGAGTTTCGTGTGACATCATCACGCCTCCACGTAATCACGCAGTACATAGAAAACCAGGAAGACCTCAAAAGCGCTCAAGAAAACATGCATTATATAATTGAGAAGGCAGCGAAACAATAAGAAGCGAGTTCTGCTACTTGAAACAAAGCGATGTAAACCTACACTTTAAATTAAGTTCATAGACAGGCTGCGCTGGCGTTTGTAATTTAGTGCCTGCCCATAGAAGGCCGTCCGTCAGCGGCAATCAATAGCAAACTGCCACGGGTAAATATTCACGGGTGAAGGACTGTGCTTATGCAGAGGAAGATGAGATGGTCAGGGTGGTGTTTGACACAAACTCAGCGAAACTGCGAGAGAAAGTTTTAAGTGCCAGGACTAAGGTAACATTAAATAAAGCTATGGACATAGCGAGATGGCACCAGCACAGCTGGGAACCTTTGATGCATGTACACGAGTGGCTCACGTGAACTGGCGCAGTGCACAGATAAAAAGCAACAGTTCCAAAAGCGCTGAACAAAAACCGAATTACACAATTGAAAAGGCAGCAAAAAATATGAAGCGTCTGATAAGCATATTCATAAATGCAGCTACTGTGGAAACAAAGCACGCGGTGGAAAAAGTCAATGTCCCGCTAAAGGAAGACAGTGTAAAAATCCCGTGCATGCAGTGTGTCAGGTCTCAGATAAAGAAGAAGACGAGCTGTTTATTGATGCAGTAAGAAACGAATCAATGAATGAAACCTGTCATCTTTACAGCGATTGACAAACACGGAATGTAACGAACACAACACATCATTACAAAATACGACCCTGATTGAAACAAATAATGATAATCAAATCCTTGATGACAGCAACATTCAATAAAACTCACAAAACAATTACTGTATATTGACAATCATGTTACGTTATTTTTAAACTGTTCCCTTTTCTTTTTCATAACTTCTACTTCTCCACTGCGATACGCGGGTATATATTTAAATGTATATATATACCCCTATCTACAGTACATACTCTTGCATAGACAAGCCACATGCTGTGGCTCAATTGTAGAGTCTTAAGCCTCTAATGCCGACATTAGAGGTTGATTCGAGAGGGATGCACTGAGTATGTCTGTGCGCTACTGATTCATTTTACCTTGCATCTCCTTGGTTTGGGACGTATGAAAAAATATTCGGTTAACGCAGAATCATGTTACGTTATTTTTAAAATGTTTCTCTTTATTAGCACAGCTGAGAAGCTTCGATGCATGTACTCCATAGCGTTTAAAAATAGCGCATTTAATCACACTTTCAATTCCAAGCAAGCGGGAACTTTTGTCAATGCATCATTTCCTGGTACATCCATTACACTGATGCACAGATCACAGCTACAAAATGTTAGAGTCGGAATAAAGCGCGTTCCCTCGACTGATCATTTCGACTTCCAGCGAAGCCTTGATAAAAGCATGGTTTTGTGCACAATGAAAAGCAAGCAAAATTAGATGCATTACAGAAAGCAGACTTTGTGGCTCTTACTGGGGATCATTGGACTTCCGTGACCGTTAGTAATTCTAATTACATCTAATTACAAAATGTTCAATGATCACACTGTTTTAGCCTAATGTACAAAATAATTTTGGCTAAGGTTACTCAGAGTTTAAAGATTAAGTTGGTCAAATTACCTTTTATGTTTCTGACTTATTTTTTAAGAAGAAAAACTGCACTTTATGTTGAAATTTTGGTTATTATTATTTAAAGACAATACTATTCTGAAAATCTACTTAAAGTACTTAAACTACCACTTTATTTTTAAGTCTGCCCAATTTTAACCAGGGATGATATTTTTGTTTCTGTTTTGAATTCAAATGCAGTTTAAAGGCTTTTTTTCAGAAATTAAAAGCGGCTTCAGTTTACAATATTCATGTACATGTCTATTATTTGATTCTGTAAGCCCACTAAAACACTTTTAAATTAAAAAAAAAACATTTGCGATTTGGGGCAAATTTCGTGTGACGATTACATACGATTAATCAAGATTAATTCTTACACAGCCTCTAATTAATTGGATTAATTTTTTTAATCGAGTCCCACCCCTAATATATATATATATGTGGATATATATATGTAGATTTGTATATATAAATGTGTATATACAGTATATATGTAGATATGTATATGTGTATATACAGTATGTATATATATGTATGTGTGTATATGTATATATATATAACTGTGTATATATATGTGTATAGATGTATATATATATATATATATTTATATATATATATATACCAACAACACTCATGACAATGACAAAACAATTACATTGTCAATCATGTTACGTTATTATTAAAATGTTTCCTTTTCTTTTACTTCTCCACTGCCAATGCAGGTATTTTTGCTATATATATATATATATACAAAAATATATAGATATATATATATATACAGATATATATAAATATATATATACAGATATATATATATATATATATATATATATATAAATAGTTAGATATGACAACAACACTCAATATCAATGACAAAACAATTACATTAACAATCATCTTACGTTATTTTTAAAATGTTTGCTTTTCATTGTCATAACTTCTTTAACACACTGCTTCTCCTTTCGCGGTAGGTATTTTACTAGTGTATATATATATATAGATATATATATATATATATATATATATATATATATATATATATATATATATATATATATATATATATCAGGGATGCCAGGGGCCATGACCCGGCGGGGCGCCAGGAGGGACGGAAGAGGGTCAGAGCCCTGCCTGGACCACGTGGGGTTAAGCCTTCGGGTTGCTTTGGGGCCACGGGTCAAGGGCTTGGAAGCTCTTCCCTGTAGGGGCCCGTGGCCACCGCCAGGCGCCCCAATGCCTTGGGACTTGTTTCCCCAGCACTCCTGCCACACCAGGAAGTGCTGGGGAAGATTATGGCCGGCCGGAGGCAGCGGGAGGACAGCCGGCATTTCCGCCACACTTGGGCGTGGCCAGAAGATTGCGGGGAACACCTGGGGCTCATCCGGGTCCTCCATAAAGGGCCGTCTCCGTCATTCAGAGCTGGAGTGGGTGGAAGGAGGGCGAAGCAGTGGAGAGTGGAGGCGGCCGAAGAAAGGCATTGTGGCCAGGACATTGAGTATTTGGGGTTTTGTGCGCGTGACTAGGTCTTTGTGACCAATGGACAGGGTCTTGGTGACCATAATAATTGTAAATATTTTGTAAATAAGCGTGTGGTGGTGTGATAACAACATGTCCGCCTGTCTGTGCCGGGTGCCGTTCACATCTGGCGTAGTCGGCAGGATGCTCCGCCTGTTTCAAAGCGGAGACCTGTTCAAAATTATTGTTGTGGGCGGCCCGGTGCAGCAGGGGACCCCACCCGTACAGGTGCTGCGTGCACACAGCCCAGGTAAAAAAACCCACGGACGCCAGAAGTCGCAGGAAGATATTTCCCTGATGCGGGCGGCGTGCCTACAACAAGTGCAGCGGTCTCCAGCGGCGCGCCGTTGCTGGAGCGGCGCCGGGCGGCATGGCGTCAGAAAGGCCACACCGAGGAGGTGTCCTCGGTTTGCGAGTCCGGGGAGGTGAGTTCCTGCCTGGCAGCAGCCGGCCCATAGGGGGCGGGCGTGTATTCTTTATTGCAGACAGGGACTTCCGGATCCACGTCAGTGGCAGGCATGCTGGTCTGCGGGGCTCCGGCAGCTGGCAGCGGCAGCGAGGGCTGAAGGAGGAGGAGGCGCTGCAGCTCGAGGCGCTAGCAACAGCAAGGCTGCCGGCAAGCACGTCGCGCGCCAGAAGGAGAGCCAAGATGGCGCGGACCAGAAGTCCCTCCCCTGACAGGCCGCGATTGGGCGGTGTCTTGTGCCCGCCGATGACTGTAGAGAGGCGGGACCAGGGAATGTCCATCACGGGCAGGGGAAGACCCGATTGGGCGGAGGAGAGGCCCACAGGAAGTGGCGGCGTCGGAGGCCGACAGTCAGGTAGGCTCAGCGTCGGTTAACTTCCTGTCTTTGCGGCTGCTTTGGCGGAGCTGGGCGTCCTTCAGCCCGCCGGGCGCGTGTTTGCAGGTGCTATGTGCCCTCCGGGCTGAGGTGCTGGTACTGGAGAGGAAGGCGCGCGGCGCTGAAACGTTCTATCGACAGCGGGACGGAGCGGCGTTGGAATCTCCAGCCGGAGAGGTGCAGGCGGAGCGGTGAGTACAGCCGACTCCGTAAAGCATATGGGAGGGCTGCTGAAAAGGCTGTGATGACAATGATCAGTTCGAGTAAGCAGCCCTCCGACGGGAATGCGGCGCCAGCTGACTGTATCTGGCGAGGGGAGTCCGAGAGGGCGCGGAATGGAACACGGGCTGCTAAGTGCCCGGGTCCTAGCGCCCTCCGCCCGAGTCGGCTGCGATCTTGCGCCGCGCACTATAGGACGCAGGCGGGACAGAGGCGCCTTTTATTCCATAAGGAGTCTCAAACCGTCATGGCGTCCCAGAGTGAAGGGAGGAATAAGAGGCTGGGTGCTGATTCCTCCGATATATTCTGACGCCAGGCGGAAAGGGGCTCGTGTTGATTATCGGAGCCGCATATCGTCAAAGCGTCCGAGTAAAGGGAGGATTAAGAGGCTGGGTGCGATTCCTCCAATAAGGTGAGGCAGCGTTGCTGGGTGCAGCGTGCGGCTGGCTGCCCTCTGGGAGAGCAGAGGGAATCCCTGAGGCGGCGGAGAGAGCGGGCGGTGCCGGCGATTCCATCATCGAGAGGACACGGAAGTCGCGGAGAGGGTGCCGATCAGGCAAGTGCGGGGTGCCGGTTGGAGGAGCGCTGCCCGTGCGTGGCGAGCTGGGTGCTTTGGCAGCGGTTCTGCCTCTGTGTTCTCTTTGTAGGGGCGGACCCGGCGAGTTGAAAGAACCCCCGTGGCGGAACAGCCCTCTGATGTCGGGCCGTCTGCAGAATGATCTCTCTGTCGGTGCGCAGGTGCGCTCACAGCTGGAGGAGCCAGCGGGGAGCGAGTGCCTCAGAACAAAGGCGTGGAGGTCTCGGAGGGGTGCCGACCGAGGAGGCCCGGGGTGCCGGTAAAGGGGAGCACAACCTGTGCGAGGCACAGGATGCACCATGGGTTGGTGCTCAGATTGTGTCTCCGCCCCTGTCCCTGCTGGGAGTGCGGGCGGACCCGCTATCCTCGAGTGGGACCCGTTTGCTCTGCTGCCCTCGGGGCGGGTGGCTCTTACCCACGAGTGGTCTTCGCTGGCTGTGGGGCACTGTCAGGGATGCCAGGGGCCATGACCCGGCGGGGCGCCAGGAGGGACGGAAGAGGGTCAGAGCCCTGCCTGGACCACGTGGGGTTGCCTTCGGGTTGCTTTGGGGCCACGGGTCAAGGGCTTGGAAGCTCTTCCCTGTAGGGGCCCGTGGCCACCGCCAGGAGGGCTCCCAATGCCTTGGGACTTGTTTCCCCAGCACTCCTGCCACACCAGGAAGTGCTGGGGAAGATATATGGGCCGGAGAGCAGCCGGGAGGACAGCCGGCATTTCCGCCACACTTGGGCGTGGCAGAAGATTGCCGGGAACACCTGGGGCTCATCCGGGTCCTCCATAAAGGGGCCGTCTCCGTCATTCAGAGCTGGAGTGGGTGGAAGGAGGGCGAAGCAGTGGAGAGTGGAGCTGGCCCGAAGAAGGCATTGTGGCCAGGACATTGAGTATTTGGGGTTTTGTGCGTGACTAGGTCTTTGTGACCAATGGACTGGGGTCTTGGTGACCATAATAATTGTAAATATTTTGTAAATAAACGTGTGGTGGTGTGATAACAACATGTCCGCCTGTCTGTGCCCGGGTGCCGTTCACAATATATATAGCAAAATATCTGCGATTTGCAGCGGAGAAGTAAAAAGAAAAATTATATAAATATAAATATATATATATATAAAAAGCAAACATTTTAATAATAACGTAACATGATTGACAATGTAATTGTTTTGTCATTGTCATGAGTGTTGCTGGCATATATATATATATATATATATATATATATATATATATATACACACATATACACACACAGACACATATATAAACATATAAAAAAGTCGGTCGCCTTAAAACACACTACACTACACTATATACACACTAGGCTGACCTGCCTTTTAAGGCGACCAACTTTTAAGTTGACCACTTCTTAAGGCAATTCAATATGTAGATCAATTTGATATTCTATACAAACTCATTAATTTGGTTATATTGCATTTGAGCGGTATTACTTTAATACTCGTAGTTTCTGTTATTTTTGTGATGAAATTTAAACTTTTTTTCTATATTGAGGTCGTCCTTTTGAACTCCTCTGATATTTACTACTGCGGTGAGGCATTTGTACTCCATCAACATTAATTATTTCCAAAGACATAATTTTGTCTATTTTTCCAGCGCATGCACAAAAAGCAAGGAGCGATGGGAGCACCAGAACTCTGCTCACATCATGTAAACTCATAGCAAGCTGCAAGTAGTAAGTCTGTGATAAGCGAATACCATTACGCTTTCCACTCCGGAGACGGAAGGACAATCCGACGCTTTTATATAGTAAGAAAGAAGAAGAAGATATTCTTGAGTCTTGAGTAGAAAATCATCTTTTACCTGGAAAAACTAAACTATAAATCCCATCGTGAATTGCAAAATGGATGGGGCGTGTGTGTGTATATATATGTGTATATATATATATATATATATATATATGTGTGTATATATATATGTGTATATATATATATGTGTGTGTATATATATGTGTGTATATATATATGTGTGTATATATATATATATATATATATATGCACATATATATATACATATATACATATATATATTCTCAAAATCAATCAATTGATATAAGCAATTAAATTCTGCTTAAATATAAAAGTACATGAACTTATACATTTTA
Source organism: Polypterus senegalus (assembly GCF_016835505.1). NCBI lineage: Eukaryota > Metazoa > Chordata > Cladistia > Polypteriformes > Polypteridae > Polypterus > Polypterus senegalus. The sequence continues at coordinate 13,295 of NW_024382011.1, forward strand.
ATCATTTGAAATCATTAATTGCACTGCAGGTTTTTGCTGTTAGTATATACATTTACTATATTTATACAGGTGTGTGCTTTTCATCAGTGAATCACCTAGATATTTTTAATTCTTGGGGTGTAATTATAAAATATGGATTACCATTTTAATTAATTAGTACTTATTTCTTATGAAAAAGTATGCAGTATGACACAGGACAAATCTTTCAAAAAGCCTACTGTTTATTAAGTAAGCAGCAATTTCAAATTTGTCTTTATCTTTTCTTTTCAACTTAAAAGTGTAAGCTGCTGAATTATAATCAAGCTTGCTGTCAAAATTCAGGTGGTGCCCGTTTTAATTTAAAGCACAAAGTAAAGGTCTGATTTATTAACCATTTCATCTCTGAGTTTTGCCCAAGTTTTCTTTGACCTTTTATATCTCATTTTCCATGCAGCTTGCCAACCTGTCTCTTTCCCTGTGCAGAGCAGCTGTCCTATTTAATTCGCAGCCAGTCCCATTTCTCTGCATATATAAATACATATTAATATATATTAATAAATATATATAAACTGCAATCCTGTGTATGAACAAGAAAATATTAATACAAAAGACATAGCCAGTAAAATGCTAACCATTAAGAGAAAACTACTTGAAAGATTAAAAGTGAATTTTATAAATGAAGATGCGAAAGTATTACTATAAAATATTGAACTGAATAGAAGCGTATCACATAAGGCTCAAAAAGTGGGAAAAATATAAATTACATTTATTAACTAAGGAAATTTTCACATTTTCACCTCAATTACCTGATTTCAAAGTAAACATTAACTAATTTTTAACTGAAATATTGTAAGCTGTTTTAAAAGTGGTATATCTTCCTAAAGACACTATAATGATTGAAGACTAATGGTACATTTTAATTCTTTTTAGTAAGAACCTGTGTGCTTTGGGGGGCAAAGTGACGAATACGATAAACAAATAAATAAATAACTTCACTTCTCTTTTACAGCTTCTATATCATTTCTTCTTCCCTATAAAGAAATAATTTACTCACTTCTGGCTGTGAAGCTCACCACAATTTTGAAAGCAGCATTCCTAAGTGTATTACAGATACAAAAAAAATTCAAAGACTTTGCTGAAAATTCTTTTACTGCCTGCCTGCCTTTTTTGCCAGCTAACTACCCTCATCCCTACTGTGCTACTCTAACAATTTCAAGCATCTCATACCCTGTAAATGGTACAGAATGCCATGCATTTCCATTCCCTGCATAGAGAGAGTTCCCTGCATAAATTTTGTCACTTGTTTGCCTTTTTTGCCATCTGCAACTACTTTTCAGTTACTCTAATAGGACGCACTTCCGTGGCCTTAACTTTTCAAGTCTATTATGAAAATACAACACTACTTTAATATGCTAAGGGAAATTATGTTTGCCACAATAAAAACTTATAAAGACTTTAAGATCAGCCCTCTGCTTAACAGTTACTCTCTGATCCCACTATCACAAACACTATACAATCAATTTAAGAACAGCTGCCAAGACAATTTGGGGTAAAATTAAGAACATGTATCATAAAGCACATCTTTACAGAAGGCATTATCCTTTCTGAATCCACTGCAGTGCAAAACAACACAGCATTGTTTTGAACTCATGCCCTCCATAACTACACGTACAGTACATGCAGAATTATCCCAACATACAGTACAGTACTCTTTCATTCCTTATGTTATTTAGGTTTGAAAAGAACAGCACAGTGCCACACTGGTTGATATTATGGTCCACTTAGGTTCAGGGACTCGGGTTTAACTCTGTGCTCAGTTATACTCTGGGATGTTTTCAAACTTTTTCATTGTTCTTAGGAACACTCTTCATGTACTGTGCTTATTTATCATTTTATACTGCAAATATATTTGACTTTGGATGGACTTGATGCAAAATTTTTCAGTCACACTTCCTAACGTCAAATATTCATATTTGACAGTTTTTATTTTAATTGTACTGACCCGACAGTGTACTGACATTTTGTGTGTTCTGTAAAGTGTATTGCTATGGTATATGTTGTTGATAATTACTTTATATGTAAAAGATTAGGTGCCTAACCAGTTGTAGTAACATACTTTAAAAGTGACATAGTTCTAATGATAGAATTCTAGGATACAAAGAAGTGTTACAATATAAGAACACAAGAAATGTGACAAACAAGAGGAAAACTTTCAGTCCATCAAGCTCATTTGTTTAGTTAATAGCTAAGCTGTCCCAGTATCTCACTCAGATTCTTCTTAAAAGGTTGTCAAGGGTTCCACTTCAACTACATATCTCAGTAGTCTGTTCAAGATTCCCACAACACTTTGAGTAAAGAATGGCCTCCTGGCTTCTGTCTTAAATGCGTTTAACCATAATTTACACTGGTGTACTTGACTATGTGATTTGCCATTTAGTCTAAAACATCCTTTTAGCTATGAAAATATCCTACTGATTAGGCATGACTTACTGTTCAGAAAACACACTCAGGTAGTAAACAGTCACTGCATATCTGCCATACAGTAAAGACTCTACACAGGAAAGTATTAAGTAGGACCATTTGAGGTATACTGAGCTCTGTGCAAAACAAAAGTGGACATTTTCCTATTTTGCTGTAGATCTTAAGATTAAAAAGTTCAAGGCACTGAATACTTGATTAGTCCTGGGAAACTTGGGCCGCATCCCCATTACTATATTTTCATTTAAAAATGCAGACATTAATCTGTTTTTGACTTTCATCCACACTAACTCAACATTTTCAACCCCCCAATAGAGAGACTTCAGAAAACATTTTCAGAGCCATTTACTTGTGGAAATGCAGCCTCAGTATTGTAATTTGGACAGATGAAAACACTGATTTTTTTTTTTGAAAATACAGACTCTATTCACAGTCCGATTTGTTCATGATTATTCAGTGGCCCTTCCCTGATTGGATCCTTCTCTTTACCAAGTCTGATTCCCTGAGCGTTCACCCTTCACAAAAGAAAACCATATTCCAACACTGTGGGTACAGAAGAGTTACTTTCCATGGCATTTGTTGTGTTGGCCCTGCTGGCCGCTGTAGAGCGTTGATTCCACAATAAGATAAAATAAAAATAAAAAGAGGAATAACCTTGGAGGTCAATCATCACCCCAAAAGCAGATAGCAGATGTTACGTAGTATATGTGGACCAAATTTCAGGTCAATAGATCAAACAGTTTGTGAACTACAGGTGATTTAAAATCCCGGACAGACAAACGAACAGCAGCAGTTGATTATAATGCCCTGCAATGGGTCAATGGCCCATCCAGGGTTTGCTTCTGCTTTGCACATCATACTGGTAATAGCCTCCAGCCACTGTATACTGGAATTGGATGGAATATCATTTATGAATAACAATTAAATTGTGAAGGTAGGATTTTCAGTCCTATATAGTTTTCATTCTGCAGCACTGCTCAAATGAAAGGGTGTATAAAACTGACATTTATAAACTGTACATGTGCAGCTCAAGCTTGATGATAATATTGTGGAGTGAGTTATCAAAACTAAAAGTTCCAGTAAATAAACCTTGAGACATAGAGTAGCAGCCTTTCCACAAATTTCCTACTGCCTCAGCAGTAAACTGTAATCAAGTTAAGTCTGCGGCAGCAAACTGATGTGCTCTGCAAGATAGACAGACACCAATGTCCCACTGCAAAATTAAGTGCAGTTTTAAGCAGCTAGCATTGCCAGTCCCCACTGTAACCACAAGGGTAGAATTAGGGGAGAACAGCAAAAGAAAAGAAAAAACACTCTGCTGTTTAGATTCGGCCAAACATTAATAACACCCCAGTGCAAGGAACACAAGTGAACATATATTCATGTTGACCCAGGGGATGAACCAAACAAACTAATGAAATCCATCCCATCTGTGCCTTATTACAATCTAAATACTGTTATTGACTAGAGGAAACAATTTAAATACATTTAAGTCAGTGGTGTACCTCCTTTTGTGCACTAAACTGAGCTTAATAGACTTCAAGGTGCAATTTAAAGCATGAATGCATGCACTGCATATATTTCAGATTCTCATACCTGATTGAGTTCAAAGCATATATTACAATATCTGTCTATATATAGTAGGTCTGTATCTCCTATCAGTATTTAAACACTGTAATAAGTGATGGCACCTTTATAACATCTCTCTACACCCTAAAAAGTATCTGTGTCTATTACTACAATATAAAACACCCAAGTTAGGGGAGAAGTAAAGGAGAACACATAATATAAACAATGCCACCATGCAGCCCCTATTTGGCTTAACTACAAAGGTCTTAAGCCGCTATATGCCATATAGAGTGGATCACCCTCTTACCTTAAATGTGTTCTCTTCTTGCCTCCTGTTTGTCTATGTCTTCTCTTTAACCTCCTTCCAACTCGATAATCAAATCACACTTTTAAACTGTCTCCCAAGACTAACTTTCTGTCAAGCTGGAGGATCACTTGCGAAGTTATGGCAAGCATCACAATGGCTACAAGTAAAGTAGATTCAAATCTCCCCTAGGCCTATGTGGCCTCTGCACCTCTGAGCTGTACGTGGCCCATAAAATTCTAAGTCTCCAAGGCAGCCTCCATCCTGCATTTCCTTCTCATTGGGCAACAGAGTACCACAAGTCTGATGTATATGCTATCTGCTCCCTGAGAGCTCTTCATACTTCTTAACAGCCCCCAGACTAAATGTCTCTCTCTTTGCTAAGGAGTGTATTCATGCTGGACCACCGGTAGACTAGTATCCTTAAAGATCAAAGCAATTTTTATCCAAGTTGAACCTCTCTCTTCCTCACACTGGTGCCCTTGGTGTACTCGTCCAGGTCTACTGCTCCTTGCCAACCATATTATAAAATAAAGTAACTGTCCATTGCCAATGTTATACTCTTTCTCTCCAGGAGATTTCATGCAACACTTAAGATTGACCTGTGCGATTGTGGAACCCTGGCATCACTTCATGGTATTACATTTATTTTGTATATCTGTAATTACATATACACACACATATATGTTAGGTCTTTAAAATATGAGATATAATCGTACAGCTCGATAACAGAACTTTGAGACAATAAACCTTTTGTAATGAAAGCATCTATTGAGTTTTCCCTTAATTTTATCTACGTGTTACTTTTTTCCCCAAAAGATAATCAGTAAGTTTATTATTAATTGTGTCTAGATCAGAGGTGGGCAAATGTGGCCTTCGAGGTCTTTTTTTGTGGCCATCATGAAAGTATCAGTGAAACAAGTGATTGTGGCCTTTTGGCTTGTTCACACTAGTCGAAAATGTTCAACAAAACAAACAACGTAAACGAAGATTCGTTTGGCCTCTCGCGTTCATACCTGATGGAATGGTCAATGACAGCTAGCGAAATACAGCCAAACTGAATGCAAGTTATGCCAGCAGCAGTCAAGCTAGATATTTACTGCGGATAGAGTGCATGCGCTGCAGATTTTGAGTACCACTGTAATTAGTTCCCACAATAACTAAAGTGGCCAAGCAAATGGCACCGAAAAGGGTTGAAGTTCAGCATGCTTACATTTCAACGAAACTAGTCAGATCCATCATCTCCTCATCTGATAATTATCGTTGTGTTTTACTGGCCATATAATGCAGTTACCACCGTCAAAGAAATCCAGACATGTAGACGATGAAAATCAACAGTTCAACAGTGAATGGGAGTTGGATTTCTTTATGTCAAACCAAAGGAAACTCCATGATGTGCCTAAGATGCAAGGCATAAATAAGAACATTAAAGAGATCAAATGCAAAACAGCACTATGACAGTTGTAAGTCACACATGAAGTGTGTGAATTTCCCTTTGGGATTAATAAAGTATCTATCTATCTATCAATTTAAAAGATGAGGCCAGAAAGCAAGTATGATTCCTTGAACAAGAGCCATACAAAAGAAACATCCACGTTTGCCAAATTCAAATCATCCTCTCACAATCCATAAGTTGAGGCAAAGTTTGAGTTGCCTTCAAATTGGGTGCTGGAAAACCATATACTGATGCAGAGCTATTCAAAAATGTATGCTTGAAGTTGTTCAGTGTCTCGAATCATCTCAACTTCAAAAATTTAAAGATTTACCTCTATCATGAAGGACAATTGAGAGGCACCAAGGTGAGATGTGGTTGACTTAAAAAATCAACTGAACAAAATATGTCAAGAGTCCAATACTTTGTATTCTGTAGCATTGGATGAATCCTGTGATACAACAGATACGGCACAACTGCTTATTTTCATCAGAACGATATCGCCAACATTTGACATCCATGAAGAGTTGTTGTCCCTAATCAGTCTCAAATCAACAACAAAGGCACAAAATATTCTCACAGCATTTCATGGGTTCCAGCAATGGTAGGAACAACGGGCGGTTTTGTGACTCTACTTAAACAACAAATTAACTCTCAATATCCGGAATCTCCCACATTATTGTCACTGCATTGTATTGTAGCGGTGCCACATAGTGTTTAAATGTCAGTGCTGTGTGTGTGTCTCGTTTCATTGTCCCATTGACTGCGTGTATGTGTATCAGTTAATGTTGTCCCGTAAAGGAGGATGGATGATGGGAGGAGTTCACAACCACTAATCTGGAAAGCACCTGTGTATATCAATTAATCAATTACTACTGTCACGGACTATTTAAGGAGAGAGGAGAGCGAAGAGGACTAGCGAGAGAGAGAGAGAAAAGAGAGAACAATATCGCATTCACGATCACAACTTGCCTGCCGAATCATTCCATTGCGCTTTCATCCAGTTTGTTTTTCATTCATCCGGACTGCCTTTCAACCTGCTTGCCGCTGAAGACCCGGGGTGAATCATCATTCACCACGCGCCGAGGAATCACGGTGAGGTTGTTCCAAGCGCCGGAAATACAAACATTACAATCGCCACTAATCAGTACCCGTATTCAGGACATTTATTCCGTATCGGACTCAAGTTCACACTCATTCTGTTTGCTAGCCATTTGTCGTTTGTGTGGTGTGTGTTATATATTCGTGGACAAGGGAGGGATTTGTATATATATATTGTCAGTGTTGCTTTGGGATTGTTGGGGTGGAGGAATATTTGGGTGTACATTTGTCTTGTGGCATGTCTTGTGTCATTTAATACATTTATTCTTGTTTAATTTTACATTCTGCTTATTGTCTTTGCATTTCAAACCGTCGATAGGGGGGGAAAGTTTATCTGTGTAAGAGTACGGCTTGGCAGGGAAGGTTTTCAGTTAATTATCCAGGCCACAGGTCTTGGAGGTGTAGCTGCCGGCTGGGAATAAGGGGTCGGCCGTTACAGTATTATACACCAACAAGCTCTCTGTGCCAAGTCTGCCACCTTGACGCCGTTGGTACTGTGAATTTCATTCGAGCTCGAGCCCTCAATCATTGCCAGTTTAGAGAACTCCTCCAAAATGATGATTCAACTGAGAAAGAGGACATTTTATATTACTCAAGCGCTCGTTGGTTGTCAAGAGGATCTGTTATAAATAGAATTTATGAATTGCAAGGCACTATCAAAGAGTTCTATGTATCCAAAGGAGTGATTTGTAAACTTCGATGACATCAACTTTAGCATGAACCTGGCTTTTCTCGGCGATCTTTTGAGCGAACTGAGCAGTCTGAATAAGCAACTTCAAGGTAGAAATCAAAGTGTCTGTGACCTCTGGCCGGACTATAAAATTTTCAGCACAAGTTGAAATTGTTTCATGGCAAATTTCAAAAGCAGCAGCTCTCTGAATTCTTTCAGTGTCTGAGTAATTTTGCCAGTAACAACCCATCTGTAAAAATACATTTTGATGAGTTCTGTGAAGTGTTCAGTTCACTATTCATTAAATTTGAGGCTCGATTCTCCGATATCTACAGTATGTCAATGACAATGATTTCTGGCTGGTTTCAGAGCCACACCTGATGGAACCTGACAATGTGCCAGAGAAGTTCCAAATGGAATTGTTGGAACTTAGTAAAGATCCAAATGCTCAACAGAAGCTATCCCAAAATTCCGTGGATTTGATTTCATTTTGGCGTGATGCTCCTGACAGATGACCATTTGGAAGGCCAGCTACATTTAAGAACAACAACTTTTGAGCCAAGTTTTAATGAATTGTCAACAAACAAATAGACTCAAAAAGTAACTGAAAATTACATAATTAATTTGTGTTATGGATTATTCTTACACTTATACACACTTTGGAGTCAGTATAAAGTTTAATAATAAATAATGAATAAAAGCATGCCTATATATGTTGTTAATGATTTCATAATGAGTGCGGCCTTGTTCGAGTTAAAGCAGTTGTCAGTGGCCTTAGTGCGAAAGAAGGTTGCCCACCACTGGTCTAGATCATTGATGAGCTGGGGTGAGATGAAACTGTAACACTTTCTTTTAAATTATGCTTAAACCAAAAATTTGTGCTCAAAAATTTGTGTCCCAAAACAGAAGCAGTTGAAAAAAATATATACATTTTCAATATGAAGGTTGGGGTTGGCACACAAAATGCAAACAGCAGACAGGAATGGAAACCTAAGCACTAAACAAGCTAGTAACCGCCATAATTATGCAACTCTTGATGAAAAATAAGTGCAGTAATTGTCTGAACTGTTCACCCCAATTTGACCATGAAGGTCAAATAGGTCAGCTTGTTATCACATATCACAGACAATTGAACCCCCACCACACACAAAGAAGGGTCTTTCCTAACTACTTTTTCTTTGGTTACTTAACTGCCTCTGCTCTTTACGAAGGGGTTTTATGGGGTTAATGGGAGGATTGGGATAAAGTTTGATACTCAATGTACTAAAAGAATGAATTTCAGTTTTTTGCAGAAATTAATTGCTGGTTCTAATCACTTTGGTGAACACTGAAAGGTATATCATTATACAAGTACAGTGGCATTAACAGGAGGTTGTTCAAAATACGAGTTTAATCTGGAGTTGCATTACACAAGTAACAATGCTGAAAAGCAGCAAGCCTACTGCAAGATAAGCACATGCAGTCAAAAGCCGGAAGAGGTAATTGAACGAAAAGACTAATTTTTAGCTTGGCTGGCTAAGACGGTTGCTGTTACCCTGGATTGGGAGTGACTTGTGGCTAGGACATTGTCCATAATATGAGACAATCTCTCTCTCACTCACACACACAGACACACACCACACACAGCCTGCATATTACTTTGGTTCCCTTCTGTGTGGAACTTGTGTTCATCATTTTGCATTGGTTTACTGAAGAATTTTTTTTTTTTTTTTTGCTTAGCTACAAACCAACCATTCCGATAGCAACTAATACAAGCATGCATAATTTCTGACAAAATTCACATAATGTATTCAAATTCTCATTGTGTTAAGATGTAGAAATGTAAGAATATAGTAACATACTGCACACAAAAAATGAGCAAGTGTCTACATCTTTTTCTTTTTCATACATCAATTTGCTACCAATGCTCACATTCAGAAGCTGCAACCTGTTAATGCTACACACCCCATTTTGTATGCATGTTAGTTCTTGCTAGCATTTCAGGGCACAAAAGGGAGGTAAAAGTTCTCCTTTTTAAAATGATGGTTTATTTGATTAGAATAAGGATGGGCACATATATTGTATCATATACAGGAACTTGGAGCCTATCACTGGAGCAATTTATAAAATAAAGCAACAAGTGGGCCAACTCACCCACTCATTCATACCAGGACAGTTCAGTATCGGCTGTCAGCCTTAGCTGTGTGATGAGGTAAGGAAGACAAAAGTAAGGTCAATAATTCTTTGCATTTATATAGCTCTTTTCTCACTACTCAAAGCGCTCAGCAATTCTAGGTTAAAGGCCTTGCTCAAGGTCCCAACAGAGCAGAGTCCCTTTTGGCATTTAGGGGATCCGAACCGGCAACCTTCCGATTGCCAGTGCAGATCCCTAGCCTCAGAGCTACCACTCCACCTTGGTTGTTGTATTCAGTTATCTGGGTGCCAGAGAGTGGTGATGTGTTGCATATTGAGTAGCATATTTCATGTCAGAAATTCATTGTCCTCTGTACATGTGACAATATTGACCCTAAATCAGCTTACATACTGTTTCACAAGATTGGAATAGCATCACACCAATAATAAATAAATATATATGCAGGAAAAAGTGATAGAGGGACAGGGTTCAGAAAGATGTATGTACTAACATGGACAACACACGCTGAAAGAGCACAGGCAAGAGGCAATATACCCTGCTAGACATGCAGGGAGTCCAGAATATGCAGAGGGGTCCTTAAATAAATCAGTACTGATGATCACTTACTTCCTGTCTCTTGATTGGTTACACATCTTGGGGTTAAATGTGATTCTGCACTTAAATTTCAGAGTCACAGATTGCTTGTCTGTAACTGCATTCAATCATTTACAGAATATAGCAAGAATAAGACCTTTTCTAAAAATGCATGACACTGAGAAATTAGTTCATGCTTTCACCACATCTCATCTTGAATACTATAATACCAAGTGTAGTGATTGCCCTGAAAAGACAATTTAGAGGTTTTACAGTATGTTCAAAACAGTTCTGCATGTGTTTTAACAAAAACCTGTAAATTCACTCAGACAATTCCAGTTTTATCATCCTTGAATTGATTGCCTATTAAAGATAATTCTTCTAGTTCACAAATGTACTTCTAGTATTGCCCCTGTCTATCATCAAGACTTACATAACATGTACACATCTGTTAGTTTTTTGCATTCGGGGTCCTTTTACCTCCTGGTTGTTCCAAGGATGAGACTGTGCATAATGGGCAATTGAGCAGTCTCTGTCTGAAGCTCTGCAACAGCTGACTATTTTGAGAAAATTTTAAATACTTGCCTTTTGCAGCGTGTTTTTAATAATTTATAGTAATATTTACTTTAATTTTATTTTTACATAGAATTTCAAATAGAATTATTGCCTGTACTAGCTGTACAAATCTAAGTAATCAACGTAGACCTCAGCATTAACATTTGTAGAAGGCCATCTATTGGAATGTATTTTCTCGTGCATATAGTAATAAAATGCATAACTTTTGTCATTCTAACAGAATGCAGTGGATACGTCTCTGTTACATGCCATTTGGTTTGGGATGCATAAAAGCACCATCCGTTTGAATGACAGAGACACTGTAAATGAACTGACACAGAGATACACACTTATTTTTTTAAGGTTGATTTATTGTTTTATTTATCTTGATTTGTGAAGTACCTAGGGGTGACTATGTTATTATAGTGTGCTACTGTATATAAATAAAATTCATTAGAGATCCAAATGGGCAAGGCAATAAGAGAGCTCAGGACCTTTTAATGGTAAGTGAGGGTTCAGGCACACCAGAACGTGCCATAGGAAGGTATACTAATTGCAAGAATAAGGCGATCTAAGATACTGAAATTGGCCCTGAGTTGGGATCTAAATATGCATTGTGACAAGAAGCTCAACAAGTCTAAATATGACTTTTGGTAAGGACACAACTCATGAAAGGAAGATAAGCCACTAATAGTAAGAGAGATGAGAACAATGTGAGATTTGCTCATGCTTTTTTCATACTGTTTGCTGTTGTTCAGTGTTGGTTACCGTAGACCCTTATTATATCAGAAACGTTATCATCTCCGTTGTGCATGAGAACATTAGATTAAAAGGTTTTCTCAGCCATTACTACAAACTACATGGGTAAGTAACATATAAAAAAATCAAGTTTGGGTGGAGTATTCCCTTAACATCTGTTACCAATGACTGTGTATGCTGCATCTGCTACTCCCATACTTGTGTTTCTTTAGTTCATTACTCTACTTTTGCCTAGTTTGGCATCTTGCCGTTATTCAAGCTAACAGAGAGTTGCTATGATAGAGCCCTCTATTTGTAACAGTACACAAGCACACAGTATAGTAAATGACAAAAAAGCTAAAAGAAATTTCTGTTAGCACATAATGTCAGAAATATCTTTAATAAAAGCCATTTTAATAATTACTGATATAATCATTGTATAATAAGCTAGCCATTCACTCGTGTCTACTGAAGCAATCAGCTTATTACAAACTGCACATTAACTTCACTTTTCATAATTAATTTAGAAATACTACAAAGACTCTGGCAGAAAGGAAATGGAATTAAAATGTAACCTCTCCATTTCACCTTATATAAGCTACAGAGGTAAGAAAGTAAGGTCTCTTCAATCAATGTACAAATATTATTGCCTCTGAAACTCAGATTAAATAATTCAGCGGTTGTCATAAAGTGAATAAACATTACTCAACCAAATCTCAAATTACCCATGCTTTGAAATTTGTAAATCCTTGGAAATTTTAAATATTGTACTCTCTTCCCTTGAAAAGGTGAAAAATTCCCAAAAACCCAAACACAATGCCAGAACAATAAAAACGTTTAACTCAGAAAGAGCCAGTTACTTCTTAATTAACAAATACTGGACATGAAAAGTAGTAATCAGTGTTCTAACTTGCAGAGCGAGAAAGGAACAGGTTTTCTGCTTAAGTGGCTAACAAAATCTTATGCCTAATAAGCCCCTGCTTTATTTATTTCAGCATGTCATTTATTGAGTTAATAAATATGAATTATTCGAGTTAAAACATTTTCTTAGAAAGTCAATTACATGTCCAAGAAAATCAAGGCAATTTTATATACTGTATATGGTGAAATCATAAATAACTAAACTCTTCCCACAATTAGAAAACCTCTACTAAGAAGCAGGCTGACCACTGGAGTACAATACAAACCCTCACTAAACTAGGCCGTTTTAAAATGCTAACAGAATATTCTTAACTTCATAACCTTAATCTTAAATCTCACAAAATTACTATTTAATAACCTATCAGGCAGAGAAAACCTGTCACCCAACTCATAATATAAAGTGTCCAATTTTAAAAAATCCTTATAATGCCATCAAATAGAACAATAGTATAACTGGCAAAAACGTTTTACATGGCATTCTGTCTATTCACACTCTCAATAATTTAGATCTTATTTTAGATAAAGGGCAAATGCCTGATAAGAAATTTTTATTTTCACTTTAAAAAAGGTATAAGACCCAACGTCTCCTTTTTTGAAACTGAATGTCGTATAACAGAAAATGTTCAGTCAACAGGGAATGTAATATTTTAAAACATCTCAAGACTCCATAAAGGAAAACCAACCTGTATCATAAAACCTCTGCAGTCACAGAGTAGGAGTATGACTGGTCATGGAGTAAAATGGCAAGGACTATGATGCCTCTGCAACATATCAGTTTCAGAAATGACAGGTTGGCAGCTGGGGGTAATGGGGGATATCTGACCTGTGTCACTGTGACAGAAAGATGGCACTGACAGCCAACACTAGGGAATACCAGACAAACACGAGGCATGGCCAGAATTCGGTGACTGAGGTTTATTATGCAAAACATCAAAGAAAACAATGAATAAAATCCAGTGATAAAGTACTGGAACATATAGACTTTATTTTCAAGAATAAAACAAGTCAATAGGTAGAAAATGTTTCAAGCATGACATATTTTAGATGAGGCATAGAACAAAGCCATTTTTTGTTGGTTTTTGGGGAAGGAACCCAAAGTCATTTTCATTTTTCTAGTATACAAAGAATTTTCACTGCCAGGTATCCTAAGGCTAAGATCTTTGATCAAACTCCACTGAATTCTAGTATGTAACAGCTGAACTTGCATGTGTAGATTTTGCATTTAATAAGTTAATTACAAGATAGCCAGAAATATAAGGAAATGTGAGAAAACAAAACAGAGATGTTAATTACTGCAGTCGCATGAGATCCAGCAATTAGATTTGCAAATAGCTAAATTCTTCAAAAACTGGGTTCTTAAATCAAAAGTTTACATAACAGCCAATTATGAAAATCCACTGTCATCTTGTTATTATGTACATAACATTAATCTAACAGGACTTTGTTACCACGTAATAAAAGAAGGTATTTCTTAATTGTGCTCACACTGTTTGGGGACATTATATATTCAAAACAATAAATGGACAGTGGATAGCAAGGTTAACCTTACATTGGCATCTGCAGTAACCATCTTTAATAAACTGAACTTTGTGGTGGGTTAAGTGGAAAAGTGTCTTATTTAATTAAATAATTCTAGGATATGCTATTGCACCCTGCAACTCCATAATAAAAACATTCAACAGGAAAAATACAAATGTGCATTGTTACTTTTCAGTAAAATAATGTGATTCCTGTTGAGACCAATCACCACAAATACACAGACCGACCAAACTGAATGTTATTACTGTTTGGTGAAAAATAAAGACCTGGCATAAACCTACACCCACAGCTGAAATAAACAGTATACAGAAAATTTTAATTGCACTTTTAGAGGAAACTGAAGAGGTCAGTTTTGGTCTGTTCAAAATTATGTGATGCATTTTAAATTTCAGTATAACTAAGAGCCACACATCTGTTGCATTATATTTTGCCATTTAGCTTTTGACCATCTATGGAAATTTCACACTTGGAATCAATTACAGACCTTTTGCCTGCATAATAGTTAATGAAATAATGAGGGCGCTGCTCCCACCTGGCTATGGAGCAGCTTGTCAGTCAAATATTTATATACTTTTGAGCCCCTGGAAATGGAGGGCTATGCAGAAAAATGACTGCCATTCCTAAACAGCTCATATAATTAAATCACATAATGACTGCTCATTGTGGTTGAGTAGAGAGCCAAAATTATTAAAATTGGGTCACTGTCCGAATACTTGTGAACCTGATTGTATTTATGTCTGTTTGTATATATCTACTCTCTGTATATAAAATCCTAAGCCTAAAAGTGCAAGCGATTTTATGTGACGTTTTAATTTCACGTTTTTTGTCACGCTGGCAGCACTTCCACCACACTAGGAGGTGCTGCCGAACCAGAACTGTGCGCCGAGTGCTTCCAGGTGCAAGGGCAGCATTTCCGCCACACTAGGGAGTGCTGCCAGAAGACCATCACCGAGCACCTGGAGCACATCCGGGGCATGATAAAAGGGGCGCCTCACTCCATTCGGAGAGCCGGAGTCGGGTGGAAGAGGACGGAGCTTGCGAGAGAGGAGTGGAGGCGGCTGAAAGACCAAGGACTGAGTATAGTGTGGTGATTTGGGCACTGTGTGTTGTTATGTGTGTCACGAAATAAAGGGTGCATGTTTTTAAGACATCAGGTGTGAAAAAGCTGCCATAAGAGACAATAAATGGAGGCTGAGGAAGAGTTTAGTTTCTTCTGTCCCTGTGAACGAACACAAACAAAGAGACCAGAGTGGCTATCATCAAGGGATGTAAAGTGTTCTATAACTGACTTTGTAAGGTTTTTGGTTTTAATGGTTCAGACGTGCTCCCTGAAAAAGTTTCCATGTTTCACCTATGTAGATGGCTGGGTACTTCCTACAAGAAATGTGGTAAATTAAGTTTTTAGACTGACAAGAGGCCTGTTTTTCTAATATTGAATTTACCAGAGGGACTAGAAACAGGAGTATTGTTGATGACATATTTGCAAGTGATATAGTGACTACTGTTACATCTCAGTTTCTATTGAGGAATGTGGCTCACATCTGTCAAGTGAGCTGTGGATGAGAAGTTTCTGTAGATTTGGTGGTAGACAGAAACATAACAATGGAGGTTTAGGAAAAAAGTCCACTGTCTAAGAATCAGTGTGCAAAACTTAAAATTTTTGTTTGATGACCAGTAGGAGAGAATGGAGGAACAGGACAGACAGCAAAATTTGGGTTTCATTATTGGGGTTCCTCTTAAAGTGGATGTTAAAAATCTACTCTTGGCTTGATTAAGGCTCCTGTTCACAATGTGGAAAGGTTTACTCTATTAATAAAGAAAGTCCTCATTCTGATTTATTACAAAAGAAGTCAACCTCATCAATGCAGAGGCAGTGAAGCCTAGAGAAATGTGGAAAATGTAGAGAGTTTTTAGTATTCCGGTGGTGGAAGAAGCTGCAGAGAATGTAACTGTGCCAGTCGCCTGGCTTGTAATAGAAAGAGGTTTTGTGTCCTAGAATGCTGACAGAAAAATTGATATCTAAAAATGCTAGAGTTGTGGTGGAAATATTTGACTGAAAAACTGAAAGATGGATGAAAACTAGTAAAATCATTACTGAATTCCTGTAGGTGGATTCTGTAAGAATAATAACACTGATACAATCGTTGAAATGTCTGCTGTACAGGTCTGGTGTCATATATATATATATACATACCTGTATAGACAGAGATAGATGGATAGATAGATAGACAGATATAAATATATACACAAACAGAAACATTTATGAGTTTTCTTAGCCCACTTATCCCAGACAGACAGAACTATACACACACACACACACACACACACATACACACATATATATATATATATATATATATATATATATATATATATATATATATACAGCGACCATAATTAGTTCCAGATCTCTGGTCGTAACCCGATTTGGTCGTGAACCGAAGTAATTTCCCCCATAGGACTGTATGTAAATAAAATTAATCCATTCCAGATCGTACAAACTGTATGTAAATATATATTTTTTTAATTTTTAAGTACAAAAAATAGTTAATAATACCATAGACAGCATATTAGTAAACTAAATGTAAAAACATTGAATAACACTGAGAAAACCTTGAACAAAGAAAACTAACACTGCAAGAGTTCGTGCTATAGCGCTACGAACCACTTTTTTTTATGAGTTTTAAGCACAGGTGAAAAAAATGAACATTTGAAAAATCCGTAATTTAATAAACCACCAAGAAAAGTCCAGCCCTCTCTCTTGCTCTCATGTGTGTGTGTTTGTGTCTCTCTTGCTCGCTGCACAGGGAATGCACAGGGAGAGACTGAACACGTCTTGGAAATCATCAGTGCTTCAAACCGAAAGGGAAACTGGCTTGTTAGTATAAGGAGTGTGTGGTTGTGAACAGATGCAAAAGTTTGGCGAACTTTTTGGTCGTAAACCGATTTGTTCATGTTCCAAGACGTTTGTGAACCGAGGTTCCACTGTGTGTGTGTATATATATATATATATATATATATATATATATATATATATATATATATATATATATATATATATATATATATATATATATATATATATACACACACACACACACATCTATACTAATAAAAGGCAAAGCCCTCACTGACTGACTGACTCACTCACTGACTTATCACTAATTCTCCAACTTACGTGTAGGTAGAGAGGCTGAAATTTGGCAGGCTCATTCCTTACAGCTTACTTACAAAGTTAGGCAGGTTTCATTTAGAAATTCTACTTGTAGCAGTCATAGCGATGCGACAGCGTCCGCCCGTTGAACTTTCTTATTTATAGCCCCATCTTCGAAATTTGGTAGGCGGCTTCCCTCGCTAACTGAAACCGATGTACATACTTATTTCAGTGGTATGGCGCCACTGTCGGCCGCCATATTGAACTTTCCAATGTCACTAATTCTCCAACTTCCCATGTAGGTAGAAGGCTGAAATTTGGCAGGCTCATTCCTTACAGCTTACTTACAAAAGTTAA
>NW_024382012.1:0-6769 GCF_016835505.1 Polypterus senegalus
TGACCCCAAAGGAATCGTTTTAAAATCAGTGTACCTACATTTTCGGACCGCCCGATTTGTGAGTGTGGGGTGTTTGATTACGTTTGGTTGGTTTATTAGTTTACTTAAAAATAGTTAAACATCAGTTATTTGTGAGGGGGAATATTCTGGTCATTTTGATCCCTGATGAACATTTAAAGAAAACAGAGAACTCCAGTGTTTTCTCCAAAACATTCTTTCAGCAAACAGGACTAAGTTCCTTGCTGAAGCAGATCGCTTTTAATGAAATGCGCCAATAGGGAATAACAGATGTCACCGGCGCTTTCCACCAATGAAAAAACCAGGCCTGAGGAGGTGAAAAATGGGACGACTGTGGTTGGGGATTAATGCTTTCTAGTAACTCTCTTTTGAGAAGAATCTGTCATGGAGGGACAAGAGGGGAGCGGAGGCGGTACAATGAGCCGGGCGAACGGAGCGGGGAGGGCGGGTATCTGCGCGAGTGTTTTAAATAATGAAAGGAAAAAAAGTGCTTTGAAATCGAGGCCCAAATAAATGGGGCTTACGAAACAAAGCGACAAACAAGCGAGTGCTGCTTGTATAAAATGTTCACAATAATTACAACAGTGTTGAAGCAATGATGAAGCAAAGGGGAGATGCTAAACATGGGTGACCAGCCTGCCCATAAATCCAATCAGTATTATCTGAACCGATCTATCTGAACCAAATAATATCAGAACGGATGTATCTGAACCGGGGATATCTAAACCAATCAAATTTTAACCAATATATATTTAAACCAATGTATATCAACCAATATATATATCTCAACCAATGTATATATTTGAACGGATGTATTCAAACCAATGTATAAATCTGAACGGATGTATTCAAACCGGGTATATATCTCAAACCAATCATCCCAACCAATGTATATATTTGAACCGAAAATTATATCTGAATGGATGTTAAAACCAATGATATTTCAAACCAAATGTACCTGGAACCCTCATATAAATATCTGAACCAATGTATATATTTAAAAACCAATATTTTTTCCTGAAGGGCCCTCATAATATATATATATATATATATATATATATATATATATATACAGTGGAACCTTGGTTTGCAGTAACTTGGTTTACGAGTGTTTTGAAAGACGAGCTAAAATTTTTAAAATTTTGACTTGATAAATGAGCGGGGCCTTGCAAGCGGTAGTATGGATATGCTTTGTCTGTTGAGCGCATGTGATCACAACTGAGCTAGGTTCTTCTCTTCGCAGATGATGTGTGTTTTCTAACTCTCACACACAAACACACACCAAGGACAATTTAGAATCAATGCACCTAACCCCATGTCTATGGACTGTGGGAGGAAACCCACGAGACACAGGAAGAACATGCAAAACCAAGCAGGGGGGACCCAGGAAGAACCTGGGTCTCCAACTGTGAGTCAGCAGGCTACCCACCACCACCGTGCCGGCCCAGGGTTAGATTTTCAGATTATTATTCCGTTTTTAAATTATAAACTAAAAATATCAAGAACTCACGCCCGCAGATGAGACTTTGTGCCAAGAGATTTTAAACCCTGCCCTGGGCCCCCAAATAAAAGACAAAGAGTATAACAGCTGCTTTTCAGGCTTTTAAATGTTCAAAGTGCCATATGAGATGCAGATCAAGCGGGATGGCAGCAGCAAGCCAGCAGCTGACTGAGCAAAGAAGAGGTAAAAAACAAACTATATTTGTTTTCCCATTATATCACCATTTAAGAGGGGGTTTCGAGGAGCCGCAGCTGCTCTTAGGGTGCATTCAGCGCACCCTCTTCAGCACGAGCAGCAGAGGCGAAAGTTGCTGGCACGTAGCTCAGGCGGAGGAGTTGGTGAGCAAAGCGGTAGGGTGAACCCCTAGTATATCTATAATGTGTCTACCAAGAAACAAGAAAAGTTTAAGGCTGAGATTTACTGCACTAATCTTCTACTCAATTTATTGCAGACAGTTAAATACACATTGATAGGAATTTGTGGTGTGCTAGCACAAACGCAGGTTCAACCTCCTAATTATGGCATGCTCCATTAAGGGCACGGATTGGCTTCAGTTAGGATCTGCTCTGGGGTCTTCCTCCCCAACCACACCCCACCAAAGCTGTTTTTGACTCATCATATTCTGTTGTTTAGGAACATCAAGAGTTCAGACATCACATGTGCTATATAAATAAATGTTGTTGTTGTTGTTATTTGAAATCCCTTTCTGTTCTCCTGTAATAAATTTTGTTTTGTTGGTTATTCTGGAGTTTGTTTTTTTTTGTTTTTAGATTTGTTTGTTGTGTAAGTTTCAGTATTTCATGTTTGTCTTTAATTTATATATTTTTTTTATTTGACCATGGTTTTCTTGCTACATTTCTTTTGACTACATTACTTGTGTTGCTAATGTAAGCCAGGCTCTTTGCACTAGGTGTGGTTTTGCTGGTTGAAAGCTATATTAAGAACACTCCTTGAGCAGTAACAACTGGCATGAAAACCTCTGAACACTCTTCGAAGGTTTTGTACTGCTGTTTTAGGTGTTTATGGGTGCAGATTTGCAACACTGGCATCTATTAGAAAGCTGTGACCCCAAGAAGCTCATTTAATCCAAGATGTGACTTTTGTGGTAAGAGGCAATCTTATAAAACCCTCTGTCTTTTGTTCTTCTTCTACTTTATGTATGTTAAAAAGATCCAGTCGCCAACAAACGTTACTTTTCTGTAACAGTTTTATTGAGATTAATAGTAGGCATATAACAAAGAAATACTATTCTCCAGCAGCACCATTGATTACCTTGCACCCGTTTTGTGCTTTATTTTCCATGGCAACCCTTTACCAAATAAGTAAGTCATCCTATCACAAATATCTGTAAGACAGAAGGCATTCATAAATCTGACGAAACAAAAGCACTACTGTTACACGAATCTAATATTTGATGGATTAAGAAATATCCAGCAACTGGTGATAAAACATAATGTAATGGAAAAAAGGTGTTTCTGGAACAAAGCTTTGACCTGCGTTTGTGGTGAACAGCAAAGGCAGCATGAACCAATCAAAATAAAGCAGATGAATACTGATAATTGGTACATAATTTAACTTTAAGGGTTATTTACAGATACGAACATGGTGTTAAGTAAACAATTCACACTGCATAAGAGGATACTAAAAACTTTAAAGAAGTAACAACTTTAGAAAAACAATTATCAGTATATAATCAAATATTCGAGGTCTCTAATAAAGCATGTGTTATTTATAATGTCATGGAAATAATGGAACTAAATAAAATTTACATGAGTACATAGCAATATAAATGTAAACAGTGGTGTATCCACATGTTCTCTAAATGAAAATAACCTCTGAAAAATGTATTTATTTTCTTTGTTCTGAGATTTTTGAGTAAGGAAGACAAAGGTTTTGAGGTAAAGTTTTAAACTTACATAAGTATGGTAATGCCCGGTGAATTTCACCATACACAGTACATGTGATAATAATGACCCTAGAAACCGATTTATCTTTCATGTAACTACGGTTCTGAATTATTTATAATGTATTTTTTGTTTTACTTAAAAGCTGTATCATTAAAAGGCAGTTTGAAAGAGAGAATAGAACACTGAATGTGGAATGCTTAAAAGGACCATGGAAAACTTAAAGAATGTTCAGCACTCTTAAAAACATAAATATATGTGAACTATAGAAGGAAGATGTTTTGAAATACACATTAATTTAGACTAAGAAAAGCACAGTTCACTCCAAGACATTGCTAGACAATGAAACATTAAAATTAAGGCCAGAGTGGTGATTTCCAAAGATGCATCCAACAAGAGAATAAAGCTGTTATCGAAGCTATGAAGAGGAGATCATGAAATCATTAAGACATCAGTGTGGGGAGCACAAGATTATTCAGTTTACAGACATGGATTTCGACTTAGAATGAAAACAATTAGCTTAGAGTTGTTGAAATGATCCAGGAATACAGTGGGAATCAGGCAGCAACACAATAAAACAAATGAATAGTCTTGTAGATGATGAAAGTGCAGATATAGCTTAGATGCATTGTTTGAGGATAAAGACTTATTACAGAAGCTTTAAAGTGAAGGGTATAAGGAGTGTGACTTCAAGGGCAATGTTTTCAAGCAATATTAAAGAGAGGGAAATATATAGGGACTACATACAAACAGCCTTACATAAAGAAAATTGTAACACGTAAGATCCTCGAACCTTGCTTTTGGGTATTTTTGGGTTGAAGAGTATGTAGCCTCTGAAATGTACATTACCTGTGAGAAAATGCAAATTCTAAACATGAAAATGAATTGATCGTTTTTGAGAATTAGGTATAAATCTCTGCTCATTGGTTATGACACTAATTTAAAAGTTATCTGTTTTATGAGTGACAGCTGGCTGGTCTTTTGGCACCCAAACTTTCTGGTTAAATGTGTACTTTGGGTACTAGATGACAAGAGAATTTATTACTGCATTAACAGTTTGATACCAGCATTAACAACACACTTTATATAATGAACAGAACAACACAATAACTTAGGTCAGTGATTTCTAAACATTTTTCTATGGCAACTAAAAAGAATAATAAACATAGCTAGATTTTAGAACAAAAAATCCATGTTTACATTTCCAGACAATTCTTTTAATGAAAGTTTGACTCATATGACTGGTGAGCTTACAAATTTCTTTGATGTTAGGTCAAATGTGAGACAAAATAACTCATATTTCTTCATCATGCATTTCCAGATATTCTACATTTTAATATACATTGTGAACTTTGACCGACACAGACAGCGGACATCGTTGGCTCCACCACACACTGTTTATTTACAATAATAATTACAAAAGTCACTGCACTCACAACCCCAATGCCTCCAGCCCGATTCCCCAAGTCCAGGCCACACAGTCCGTGCCTCTTTCTCCTGGCGCCCAGTCCCTACTCCAGCTCCGCCCTCTTCCACCCGACTTCCACTAATGACTGGAGGAGGCGCCCTTTATAGGAACCTGGATGGGCTCCAGCTGCTTCCCGGCAATCTCCTGTGGACACACCCCGGTGGCGGAAGTGCCGCTGCGCACCTACGTCTTCCCCGCACTTCCTGGTGGCGGAAGTGCCGGCTCCCGGATAATAGGCACTGGGGGCGCTGCAGTGGCCACGGGTCCCTCAGGGCTAATCTTCCAAGCCCTTTACCCAGGCCCCAACATAACCAGGACGGACGCCTCGCGGTCTGGAGGAGGCACAAGCCCTCCTCTCATCCTCCAGGCCCCAGCCAGGCTCCTGCCCCAGCCGGGGACCACAACATACATTACCACAATACCACATTTTGATGTTCCTTTTTATAAAGGCTTTAAAGTCAGTAATTTTTAAAAGCCCATTTAGTTCCACCAACGGTCATTTAACTACCTCAATCAAAATGCACTTAATGTGTAGTGTAGTGTAGTACAGTGTAGTCCGCTGCTTCTTAAAACAAAGATGTAATGAAAAATTACTACTGTCATGTATTCCATTTTTACTGTAAATAGAAAGGTGGAAAAAGAGAAAAATACTTTTAGTTTAGTGTTATACATTGTTATTCATTCACCGTCACCAGTCATAATCATGTCATGCAAAAATGTTAATAATAAGAGATATAACATAGAACAAATAGTACAATTGTACATGCAACACCCAGCATATTTAGGCTACATTCATTATTTTTCTAGATTTTGAATGATTTCACATCCCTAATGCAGATTTGATTTTCTGTATTGAAAGTCAAAACTGAAATTCAAAATTAAAAAACAAATTTCAACGTTAGGTGGAATGGGTGGCTCTGAGGCTAGGGATAGGATCTGCACTGGCAATTGAAGGTTGCCGGTTTGAATCCTAAATGCCAATAGGATTCTGCTCTGTTGGGCCCTTGAGCAAGGTCCTTAACCTGCAATTGCTGAGCTTTGAGTAGTGAAAAAGGCGCTATATAAATGCAAAGAATTATTATTATTATTAACGTTACCTTTGGTACACCCCAAGTTGTTCATTCATTGTCAAATACCAATTATTGTATTACACAGTGTTATAAATATGAATTTATTCATTCATTTTCACCCAATTCATGCTCATTCAATTCTGCAAATGATTACATAGTAGCAGTTTGGGCAAGGCATGAACCAACTCAAAACTGGATAGTGGTCTTTGCACACTTATGGCTGCCTCACACTTGCACATACTGTGCCAATTTAGAATTACCAAGCAATATAACTTGAAAATCTTTGAATGTTGGAGGAAACTGAGTATCCAAAGAAAACCTTCATAGAACGTAGGAGAACACTGTAGTAGTATACACAGTAAGTTTAGTTTGTCACTGTGCTCTGTGCAAAAATATTTTATAAATCCACTTTTCTTTCTACTCATATGTACAGCTAACACAAGGCCAGATTTGAGAGATGACACATGAGATATATAAGAACTGCTAGGCAAGCATTAGAAGACAAGACAGGGACAACTGCAAAATGGGCATTTCTTGTGTCAAAGTCAGCATGAAACTGTGTCCTCTGTGCCTTGTTTGGAATGGCATGATTCACCAAAGTGGAGCCTGCACATCAAGGAAGAGTATAAACCTGGAACATTGCCCGCACACCTTTGAAGTTGACGGACAGATGGGAGATAATGTCATCCGATCCATAAAATCCTTCCAATTAATCATATTCAATGTTGGGTGCCAGACTTATCTAGCTAACAGCAAACTTGATATGGACAGTTCAGTCTTCAAAGACATATGCACATTTTCCACTGAG
>NW_024382013.1:0-9240 GCF_016835505.1 Polypterus senegalus
AGAATCCTGACGCTGGTGACAAGAAAACACATTGATGTTAGAAACAAACTTTATTACTCACTTATCAGCACACAGACATGTGTTACCAGAAAAGTCCACTTATTTTCCCCACAAGGGCCTTTAATACTCCCAATATGGACACAACACCACAATGCCACAAGTAGGAGTGCAAGATAAAGAGCTTAACAACATCATCTCCTTTGGATAAGAAAATACAATTAAACTGCCCAACACACCAAATACCCATTTAAATGCACAGAACTAATGATTACTCTTCTTCAAATCAAAAAAAAAAAAAAAATGTGTCTATGCTAATCACTTACTGTGATATATTCTGTCTTTAATCCTTTTAAATGTACAAAAGGAGACGTCCTCTTTTTTCTTAAGACAGTCACAAGCTGGTCCTTTGCAGGCGACCACAAAACACATTGGACGTTTTGATCTTGAAGACGTTCTTTATCCCTTAACTCTTGATGAAGTTTTTTCTCTGTTACAGACTTGATGGATTGAATCACCCCAAGCAAGCAGTAGTTGTCTGTAACACAAATGACCTGAAGACCATTGTGTCTTGAGACACTGACTGTGAGCTCTGAAAAATGTTACAAAGACAGATTGCCTTGCGATGCATTCAGACATTGTTTTGGGTTCTCCTCCCCAAGTACTTTATTCTGCTCTAATGATTCTTTCCAACTGCCAACAAAGGGGTGAGAATCAACCTCCTCCACCTCCTGCCATAATAATCAGGCATCCTCCTTGTGTGCCACCATCTGAAAGATTCCCAAGTGAGAAATCAAGAAAAACAACAAATCTCAATGACTCGTCTCTTCTCAGGTTTTGTAACTTCAAGGCCACTTTTTCCTAATGACCTTGTTGGCTTTGTGTATTGTTTGAACAGTAACATGTTTTGTGCTGGATGCTAAAACGTGTCCATCAAATGAGACATCAGGTCTTCTTTGGTTGGCAACCCAGAAAGTCTGCCCTATTTTTGACTTTAGTTCTTCCAGTTAGGTGCACTGAGGGCGTTCCCTTTTAGGATTTAGATGAGACTACAGCAGTGGGCTGAAGATTCTCTGTATGCTTTCTTGGTGTATACATATTACTGCATTGACACTAGAACTTCCAGTCCCACATAGACAAAGTGCTCATACCTTCATCACCATCCTGGAAAGTTGATCTAAAGTATCGAATGACTGACATAGAAAAGTTACGTGTGCCTGCCTATGTAAAATCATCAAAATGGCATAAAAGAATTCCATTCACAGTACCATCTTCATCTAACCAATAAAAAAACCTGCAGGATCCACTTGTGCCACATTTCCACCTGTCTTCAGCATGATCTCCTCGACTTTATTATACCAGTAAAGTGGCACATCTATGAGACCACAAACGTTTTCTGAGCCTCCACAGTTTTTCCAGACACAGCATCATACCCTGTAGAAAAGCACATTTGATGTCCAATGAATGAACTCTCCATTGTATTTGAAGATGACGCTAAAAAATACTTGGGGAGGTTCTAATGAACATGTCACTGAACCACTTTTGGCCATTTCTATTTAGTTCTCAACTCTCTTGCCACTTTGGTGTGCTTTGGGTTTTACTCCTTTGAAGTCTGTTTTAAAGTATCCATCAGCGGTGACCAGCTAAGGTGGCTGGGGCAGAAGCCGATGTGAAGGAAGACTTATGTTGATGGTGGTCTCTTGGCTTGCTGATGAGAACTTAAATGGCAGGAGAGGAGATGTCAATTTTAGAAGGTGGCACAAAACTCTTGTTGTGTTTAATGGACTGAATCTGACTGGGATGTTCCCTCTTTTTTATCTATGGATTATTTAATGACTGTTTACTGTGATTTAACCTCCAACAAAGAACACTGTATTGGGGTTTGTCTATTTATTTATTTATTTAACTTCTTTTTTTTGAAGAAGCACTGCACTTTAATTTGGTTTTTGAACACTTTGTTTTGTTTAAAAAAAGACTACTAAGTATTAGGCATCTAATGTTAGATAGATAGATAGATAGATAGATAGATAGATAGATAGATAGATAATAGATGATAGATAGATAGATAGATAGATAATAGATAGATAGATAGATAGATAGATAGATGAATAGATAGATAGATAGATAGATAGATCCTTCCTACACTATGTGACTCTCAATTCCACCGAGAGTTAAAAGTTAATTATACAAAGCTATTGTCTGTTAAACCGCCTTGCACTCTCCACCTTGCGTTTTTTAACTTGCTCTGCATTGTTATCACTCTTTAATTAATATTGTTCTTATTGTTATGCTGCTGCTGGAGTATGTGAATTTCCCCTGGATTATAAATTCGATCTGTCGATCGATTGCACTTTTTGTCCCCAGGTGGGTATCTGGGAATAGAGATGATTGAATATAAACAAGGAGGATTACAGTTTAAAATGAGAATATTAAATGATAACACACACTTCTAGCATATTAAAATGTAAAGAGTACTGATTAGATCAAATAAAAAATAAAAAAACAAAAGCATATATAATCAGTTTTTGTGCCTATTATGGGATCCTTCATAATCAGAAATTTTAACAAATATTTTGTACTGACTTCACTATCTAATTATTATTATAATGTTTTTAAAATCCTTCTCATACAGTAACATCCAAACTAAACTAAAGTCCCATCTGAGCCCCAAAGCTTAAACTTCATTATTTTGTAGTAGTTCCACCTGTATATATAATAGAAATTAATTGGCAAAACAAAGTACATAGAAATATAAAGAAACTAGAATTAAGCCCCTACAATAACGGCGCTAGAACATAGTGCATAAACATTTCTATGAACAGTTTATATTAAATGGCAAGGGACCTTGTATGTGGCTGTAATATGTGTCACTGTATTGTGTGCCTTTAATTTTCTCTCTCGTAATACTGGTTTGTATTTCCGTAAAATGCCTGTAATTTTGTTAGACAGTAATACAGTGGAAGCTCAGTGGAACCGAAGTAATTTCCCCCATACGACTGTATGTAAATACAATTAATCCATTCCAGACAGTATGAACTGTATGCAAATGTAAAAAGTTGCTGATGACACTGCTATTGTGGGCTGCATCAGGAGTGGGCAGGAGGAGGAGTACAGAAAGTTAATCAAGGACTTTGTTAAATGGTGCGACTCAAACCACTTATACACCTTAACACCAGCAAGACCAAGGAGCTGGTGGTGGATTTTAGAGGCCCAGGCCCCTCATGGACCCTGCGATCATCAGAGGTGACTGTGTGCAGAGGGTGCAGACCTATAAATATATGGGAGTGCAGCTGGATGACAAATTGGACTGGACTGCCAATACTGATGCTCTATGTAAGAAAGCTCAGAGCAGACTTTACTTTCTGAGAAGGATGGCATCCTTCAACATCTGCAGTAAGATGCTTCAGATGTTCTACCAGATAGTTGATGCAGTGCCCTCTTTACGCGGTGGTGTGCTGGGGTGGCAGCATAAAGATGAAAGACGCCTCACATGCCTGGACAAACTTGTTAGAGAAGGCAGGCTCCATTGTAGGATTAAAGTTGGACAGTTTAACATCTGTGGCAGAGCTTACGGGCACTAAGCAAACTCCTGTCAATCATGAAGAATCCACTGCATCCACTTAACAGTGTCATCTCCAGGCAGAGGAGTAGCTTCAGTGACAGACTAAAGAGATCGTCCTCCCCACACTATGCGACTCTTCAATTCCACCTGGGGGAGTAAATGCGAACATTAATTTTATTTTAATTCTTTTCATTTTTATTACTATTTAATTTAACATTGTTTCTTTGTATCAGTATACTGCTGCTGGATTATGTGAATTTCCCCTTGGGATTAATAAAGTATCTATCTATCTATCTATCTATCTATCTATCTATCTATCATCTATCTATCTATCTATCTATCTATCTATCTATCTATCTATCTATCTATCTATCTATCTATCTATCTAAATATATATATATTTTAAGATTTTAAGATCAAATATAATTATACCATTGAATGCACAGCGTAATAGTAAACTAAATGTAAAAACATTGAATAACACTAAGAAAACCTTGAACAACAGAGAAAACTAACACTGCAAGAGTTCGCGCTATAGCCTTACGACCCGCTCGCTAAAAACACCTTTTTTGATAAGTTTTAAGCACGGGGAAAAAAAATGAACATTTGAAAAAACCGTAATCTAATAAACAACCAAGAAAAGTAACAATGCAACAATGCACGCGTGCGCCTGTGTGTGTGTGTCTGACTCTGTCCCGGGCCTGCGTGTTTCTGTGTGTGTGTGTGAGTGTTCTCTGCGGCCTGATTGCATGTGTGCGCGTGAGTGTCTGTCTCTCAGGTGGGCCTCGTGTCTGTCTGTCTTCTCTCAAAGCATGACCTGTGTGTGTGTCTCTCTCGCTCAGCTCTGCACACACAGGGAATGCACAGGAAGAGACAGAAGACACACACACACTATGGACACCTGGACGCACACAGGGGTTTTATTAAAGAGGATAAACAAACAAAAAAAAAAACCACTTTTAACGTGATAATGAAGAAAACTAAAAGTAGGTAAAAAGTCAAGTAAAGTAAAGTAAATGTAATGGTAATGATATATATAATTATGGACAATACACATAATCCAAACAGACAATATTGGTCTGCTGATATGGTGACTCGAGGACAGACCTGCACAAGTTGCTTTGTAATGTTTGAGCACCAAATGGGTGTCCCCCTTTAATGAAGTCAAACGAAACAAAAGTGTACGCGATCGCCCCAACAAAACACACCTTTTCAGTCCAATAGACAAATTTTCTTTGCAGTTGTCTGAACACGATGGCACTTGCTTCATGTTGAGTTTCTGGGTCCAACAGCAGACTCCATCCTCTGGGGGGCTGGCAGCTTTTCAGAGTCCCACCCAGAAGGACAAGGGCAGCTCTGGGCACTCGGCTGAGCAGTTCCCCTCATTTGGTTTCTTCTCTCAGAGCTGCAGGTGGATAAGGAGAGACAGTCATGTGAGCCCTCTCGTCTCAAGAGTGGTCTCACTTACCTCACAGAGACAGGAAGGTCTCTCCAGGTGGGCATATGTCTGCTACGGAGATGGACGCTTGAGGTGGAATCCTAGCAGTGATGTTATTTTTCAAGATTTTTAAAAAATAATTCCTAGGTATCCCGTATTTACTCAACCTGGGAGCGTTCAATTATAGTATATACAAGCATATATACAGTCATATGAAAAGTTTGGGAACCCCTTTTAATTCTTTTGATTTTAGTTTATCATTGGCAGAACTTTCAAAGTAGCAACTTCCTTTTACTATATGACATGCCTGAAAGAAACAGTAGTATTTCAGCAATGCCATTAAGTTTATTGGATTAACAGAAAATATGCAATATGCATCATAACAAAATTAGACAGGTGCATAAATTTGAGCACTTCAACAGAGATATTCCACCAATACTTAGTTGAGCCTCCTTTTGCTAATCTAACAGCCTCTAGACGCTGTCCTCCTATAGCCTTTAATGAGTCTGATTCTGGATGGAGGTCTTGTTGACCATTCTTCATACAAAATCTCCAGTTCAGTTACATTTGATGGCTGCTGAGCATGGACAGCCTGCTTCAAATCACCCATAGATTTCGATGATATTCAAGTCGGGGACTGTGACAGCCATTCCAGAACATTGTACTTCTCTCCTGCATGAATGCCTTTGTAGATTTCTTTTCTCATCACCCGCTACACAGATGTTTTTGTGCAAATTGCTCTGAATTGTAAAATGATGTACAGATACACCATCTGCAGCAAGATGTTCCTGCAGGTCTTTGGAGGTGATCTGTGTGTTGTCTGTAACCATTCTCACAATCCTGCCTCTGCATATGTCGCTCCTGTATTTCTCTTGGCCTGCCAGACCTGTGGTTTAGCAGCAACTGTGCCTGTGGCCTTCCATTTCTGATTCCATTCCTTACAGTTAAGCTGACAGTTTAAACCTCTGAGATCGCTTTTTGTAGCCTTCCACTAAACCGGAGACTCAACAATCTTTGTTTTCAGATCTTTGGAGAGTTGCTTTGAGGATCCCATGCTGTCTGTCACTCTTCAGAGGAGAGTCAAGGAAGGAATCACAACTTGCAACTGACAACCTTAAATACACTTTTGTCATGATTGTCTATGAAGTTTAAGGCTTAATGAGCTCATCCAACCAAGTAATCAGCATTGAGCAGTGACAGGCATTCAAATCAGCACAATGACAAGGGACTCCAATTTGTGCACAGATTTAATTAATTTCATAATCAAATACTGCTCCACTAAAAGTCTTTGTTCAAAACACCCCAGGACTCATTTGTTCTGGAAATGAAAGACATACCACTGTATCTTTTTGTTGAGAGGAGAGTCAATTATTATGCAGGCTGAGAGGGTTCCCAAATATTTTCATATGAATGAAACATGAGTGGAGAAAAAGACTCTGAAAGAAATGGAAAGACAGCTAAAGCTTCATCCAAATCTAAACAGACATCAAATTCAAGCTCAAGTATGTCCTGTCAGAGACTGACCTGCAATGGATAGGCTAAGCACAGATTTTTCCAGGACTTGACGCTGCTGCATCATCCCCAGCCGAGAGCCAAAAGTGGGAGCAATGTCAAGTGAATCGGGCCAGGATAACCTGGTCGATTCTAGAAGGCTCAGTAAAGCTGAAAATGGCCTTACTTTCCACGTTGTCATCTATCCCTAGAACCAATAACATCGGCTGCAACTGGCTTGCTACTTCATCTGCAGAATATGGGAAGACAAAACAATCTGTAAGAGCTAAAGACAATAATCAAAACATGAGCACCACTCAAGACATCAACAAGGAGCTCAGGATATATAAAGAAGGTGTGACGATCGGGTTCTGCTCCACACTCCCATCTGATTTAGGAAGCACTCAACCCAACACCGGCTCGATAACGTGAACCAAGTAAGCTAGCCAGTGAAGCTGAATAAACACTTGAGCAAGGGTGGTGCAAAAGTGCAATAGTGCTTTATTTAAAACAGTCCATCAAAACAAAACAGTGTTCCAAAAATAGTGCAGTAGTTTCAAAATTCAATAAATAAATAATCCAATAACAGAACATGGAGGTTAAAATAAAAAAAAAAACAATCCTTTAAAACGAGAGGTTTAAGATGTTCTTCTGGAAGCAGTTTTTTACAAAACAACAACAACAAGCTCGGTGCCTTCTTTTGTGCTAGCGTCTCACCTGCTTCTCCCAGTTGGGCTTTGCAGCAGGCGAGACGCTCTCTGCAGCTGCCCTCCATCTCACTCCACTGAGACTGGAGATCTCCGAACCCTGGCTTCAGGCGCACTCATCCCAGCCTCAGAGACTTGATTTCCACACGCCAGGTCGCCCACGCTGAGGATTCCAGCCCAAGTCTACCGACTTCCGCTGCCTTCCGGGCTTCTCTGCGGCCAGTCGCCTTCCTTGATCACTCCCGCTACCTGATCGCTCAAGCGGGAACGACATCTAACTCCAACGCCTGGGTGTAGGCCCAACACCCCAGGCCCTCGCAGCTGCCCGTGAGCGCTATTCGCCGCTCGCTCGCCGCTCTTCACGGTTCTCTCTCTCTCTCTCTCTCACTGCCCTGCTTCCCTCATCTGCTCCCGGTAACCTCCGTACTCTTCCTTTCCTCTCTCCTTCTTTTCTCTTCGATCTCTCGATCACAATCTCTTTCTCCCTCACAACCGACTCAGGCTACTTTTAAAATGACGAGGGCATAACAGTTGCAGCCTTAGCCACTGGGACAATCACAATGGCAGTTCCTCACCTGTGCACTAGGTGAGAACAGCATACAACCCACGGATCGTCCCGCGGCCCACTATGGCCCAACGTCCCCTCGCTAAACCGCGAGCACGGTGATCATTTATTTAAAACGAAATGGCCTTTGCTCAACGAGCTGTGGACCCATAACACCACAGAAGGATATAAATGATATAAGGAAAGAAATAAAGGACATACACAAGACTAATGAGAAGCTGCTTCAGAATATTAAAGGCCAGGAAACTTGTTTAAATGCGTCTAAATTTGAGAATAAACTTAGAGCAGACCCCCATGACCCTGTGTTAGGATATAGCGGGATGGACAATGACTGACTGACTGACTGAGAGCATTTGGGCTCAGTTGGAAAACGCGTTAAACAAACGCTCACGACTCAAATAGCAACAACTGGCATCTAACCTGACAAAAAAACAGTAGCTGTAAATTCCAAATGCTAAGTGCTTGGGGACAAACTCACTGAACTGGAAGATGGATACAGAAGTAATAATATCAGAACTGAAAGTCTCCCTGAGAATCGTGAAAGAAACCCAGTGAAATTCGTAGCTGAACTATTCTCTAAAATAATAGAGAGGACTTCAAATCAGACACCAAGATAGCAGCAGCTTACCTCGAATCGGGATCAAACACCTCAAAGCCTAGGACTCTCATCGGTAGCTTTGAAAAATGACACTTTAAACTACATACAATGTTGCTTCTCAGACAGAAACAAGAGATTATATTTGAAAATAGCCACATTTGTATTTTTCCTCATTTCTCACCCTCAACAGCTGCTAAAAGTGTCACATTTTACAACATTAAACAGAAAGCGAGATCAGATAGAGCCTCTTGTATCCTGACAAACTGAAAGTGGACATTCAAGGCAAGTTCTAAGAGCTAAGAAAACTGATTCTGACACTTTTGAAAGACATTGGGAGTCGACGTGTCCTGGCATAGCAAAGAAGATCTTACCAGCTGTAGGACCCATTCACAATGAAACTCATTCCATAATTATACATGCTATTTCATTTCTGCCATCTTTTATGTTTTAATTACGATTATAATGAGTGTATGTATGTATGTGGAATTGTTTCCTTCATAGTGAACTGTTTAACATCATACCCTTGGCTTATTGTATTAGGGCTTACTATCAAACGTTATCTGCTTATCCAGGTCTGCTGTTTAACGCATTCCCTGGGTTTACTCTCTCAAACTGTTGAAGATTACATTTTATGTTTATGGTATTTGGACTGAACTGTCAATAAATATCTTTATTTTAATCCTCATGGGCCGCAGCTGGGGAGCTTGTTTGTTTTGTTATGCTCGGTCCTCTACGTATGTCAGAGGACTGGGACTTTGGGAAGTGCGGTGTAGCTTCACTTGGGAAGGGAAAATGCGGGATTGGGGATAAAAAAGGGAAAGCTGTTTCTTATCTATCCTTTTAATTCTTATAATTATAAGAGCCAACATAAAATAGCTTCAT
>NW_024382014.1:0-27899 GCF_016835505.1 Polypterus senegalus
GTTTGGGTACGGGAACTGCCTGCCAGAGCAAGGCGTGGGCATAGTACAGAGGCGGAAGTGATGTGCCCTCTGGGCCGGAGCTGAAGTGACATCATCCGGGGCCGGAACAGGAGTGACCTTATCCTTGGGTCCGGAACCGGTGATGTGTCCTTCCCCTGGAAATGGGGCTCCTGTGGGATTTCTGGTAAGACCTGCAGAGAACTCAGAAAGAGCGTAGTGACCCCGCCCCCTGGGCAGATGTATAATCAGTATTTTCTAAGCTCTTTCAGCTCCCCCCTATGCACACGTGTGTGACAATATATATATATTATATATATATAGTATATATACTATATACATGTGTACATATATACACACACAATATACTATGGGGTACCAAACAGGCAAATACATTGATTTTATGAATATATAAAGTCCAACCAGAATATATAAAGTCAAAACTTGAATATAAAAAAGTCAGCCGGTATACATAAAGTCAAATTTTTTCTGAATACATAAAGTCAAAACTTGAATATAAAAGTCATCAGTGGAATATATAAAGTAAAAACTTGAATATATAAAGTCATTCCTGATTATATAAAGTCAACATCGGAGTATATAAACTCACTCCTGAAATATAAAGGAAAGTCAAAATCTATTGATTGAAACGACTCTGAACTGAACTAACAAAAAACGTATTCGAAAATAAATTTAAAAACACTTTTCGTTAATTTTGAAAATGATGAGTGCCCTGCCCAGGATTGTTCCCCCCTTGCGCCCAGTGTTGGCTGTGATTGGCTCCAGTAGATCCCCGTGACCCTGTGGTCGGATTCAACGGGTTGGAAACGGATGGATATTCCAGCCTGACTTTTTTTATATTCCGAGCTTACTTTATATATTTAAGTTTTGACTTTATATATTCCAGCGCTGACTTTATATATTCAAGTTTTGACTTTATATATTCAGAAATGACTTTATATATAAAAGTTTTGACTTTATATAGTTAAATTTAGTCATCATTGCATAACTTTTCTTTACCATAGAAATCTAAAGACTAAATTCAACTTCCATTCCTAACAAAGATATTTCTGGCACTAAATAGAACCCACTTATATCCAAATTCGAGCTATTGAGCTAGCCTGCCTGAATAAGTCACCCTTATAAAACTCTCGTTTATATCCTGCGTCCTCTCATTAAACTTGTATCCCGCATTACCCGTGGGCATGACAAACGCCAGCAGCAGCCTGTCAATGAACTTAATTTAAACTTTAGGTTTACAGTCAGTGAGTTAGTTACAGTGAGGGCTTTGCCTTTTATTAGTATAGATAATTCTAATCCCCCCCAAAAAACAAATTATTTATTATTTAATTATTTTTTATGTAAGGAAACGATTTAATATGTTTTCATTTTTAAAAATCTCGTAAACGAGGACACTGATGAAGTCAATCTACAGGACGAATGTATTTTAGTCCGACAAATATTATACCGGTGTTAGTTGTATCATGAAAATAACCCAATACGCATTCAATTATTTAACTCAATTTGGCAATATTGGCTACACTGCCAATGTGGTGCAGTCGCGCTGCATTATCACCTAATCTATTGTTACCTGAATGTTAACAACAGATACCGATATGTCTCGAACTTTTTGGATTGAAAATATGTGAGTATAAAAGCAGCAGCAGCAACGCCGCTCGTCATAGAAACAAACTAGGAGCTCAGAGTGTCTATCTCGAATATCAAACCAAACCTGGACGGGCTGTGTACTGTTAAAGCAGGCACATATTACTCATTAGATCTATGCCTTAGAAACATTTTATTTTAATTTTAGTTATAATGCATTCATTGTGATTATATGCTTGCAAATTTATATTTGAAATAAACATGTAAAAAATTAATTTTGATGTCTTGTTCATTTATTCGACACCCCCCTTGTACAGCTTCAGCCCCCCTCCCAGGAGGTTGTGCCCCACAGTTTGAGAACCGCTGCCCTAACGCCCATGGCACTTTGCGAGACATCACAGAGCTATAGCAGTCATACTGGATGGGGATGTCACTACCCAATCTGTGCTACCTGCCTGATTTGTGCTGTGTACATGCAGAACTTTCATCTCTGCATTCTATAAGTGTAATCCACCTCATACTTTGGTTTACACATGTGTGAATAATTTACAGCATCTGCTCGCATGTGTAAAAAAATTACGGCCTATATGCACATGCATAATGTCACAACGCAGAGTTATTTTCATTTGAGGGGTACATAATGAAAATATTGTGAACATACTTCATTGTTGTGCATAGATTCCTGGCATGTTGTGTCTTCACGTCTGGAGCAAGCATGGTATGGCCCTCGCTTTGCAGCACAGATCATTCAGTAACATGGACAGAACCCTCAAGTATATTACTCTGATAACTTTGCATCATGAACACTGTGATAGGAGCTCGGGAGGCGAGAGACATGAAGGACTCAGAGTATTGAGGTCCTGCAGTATAATTTTATCTCAGTGAGGCACAGTGGTTAGCACAGGTCACATTTTTGGACACAATAATTGGTCCAGAACAGTTAGCAGGCAGTAGCCTAGCTCTCAGGGACCCTTAAAAGACAATTACATCATTATAATATACTCCAAACTAGTTTTATTACATTTCGCCAAGTTCATTGAATTTCCCAAACATTTCTGTGTGTTTGCTGAGGTGAAGGAAATTCAGCAGGGTTTGCTCAACACTAGTGCTAGTGCAGTCTAAACAGTAATCTGTTCATTTTAGATTTATCCCTGAACTCTGAATCTCTCAGAGATCTCATCTTTGTGCTCCACTAGCTCATGCAAAAGCACAAGGAAGGGAATCTGAGACCTCAGGATGCATCAGAGCCTCTCCTGTTCCTTTTTCAGGACAGAACTGGAGGTCTGTTGGACTGGAAATGTCCCAGTGAGGTCAATGAAAGTTCTAAGAAATGAAAAGTGCCCACACTGGTCATGCGAACCTGGAGGGCTGCTTAAGGGGATATGGAGAGAAAAACAGCAGCTCACTTAAAATGTTCACATAGAAAGAAACTCATTTTGAAAAATGTCTCCACACTTCTATTTACAGTGCAAGAGTATTTAACTTTCCCAGGATACACTATATGTTTTAAAGAGTGATATTTTGTGGATAGCTGGTATTGCTTTGTAAAAATAAAAATCCAGCATGTGTTGGTCTGCAGGCCTCCTCAATAGTCTGGACCGTAGGATTGCTGAGCACCCCCTAGTGGTCACGGCATAAAGGTGAAGAAGAGAGGAACATGAAATGAAAGTGGTTCTAAAAATAAAATAAAATGGATGGAAAAATAAGTGAAATGAGCCCATGACATCAGTTTAGACTATAAAATAAAATAATGTAAGCAATTCCTTACTGATACTAAGAAATTAATAAGGCCTATGATTACACACATGAAGCTTTCCTAAGGATATTGGACAGTACTGAGTAGGCACTTCTCTCATTTGCAGATACTACAGTGCTGTTTGCACATTCTGTCATCTCCGAGGTGTAAAACACAGCTGCGTTCTGCCTGATAGCCTCTCTTTATCTTTCTGTCAGTAACGTAGCAGGGACGCCATGGAAAACAGAGTCAGTGACAGGCTGCAAACAGGAGCAGAAGCCGTCTTTATCTTTACAATGTTGTTCAATTTATTTTTAATGAACGTTGTTGTGTTGTTACCAGGATTTGCTATGCCTAATGTAGAAAGGCACTAAAGATGTAATATATTAATTTAGAACTGTGCAAGATCACCTTTTTATATTTTAAGGGAATATTCCTCTGCCTTCATGTCAGATTTGCATCTTTTAGGGGGAACATGTGCGAATGTTATTAATGTCATGTCTGCCACTGTCCACAAGCGCTCTGCTTAGGTCAAGAAACCTGGGAAGAATTCCTTTATAGTTTAGATAGATAGATAGATAGATAGATAGATAGAGTGTAGATCAGCTTCGATTCATTTTACCCTCGCACCCCTGTGGCCGGACGAGGCTGATTTCGCATCCCTTGGTTTGAGAAAAAGTATGAAAACATATGAGGTTAATGCAGAAAAACAGATCACCAATTGAAGCTTTATGAATAATAATACTTTATTCTCCATCAATAATTGTTTTGGTAAAGCCATACATAGTGTAATCCTCCTTCCATTTTCTAATTTTTTCACGACTAGCCATGATTAAATGAACAGTAAAAAAGTAAGAGCGAAGCGACGGTGACTTATTGAGGCAGGCAGGTCAGAGCACAATAGCACACGGGCTCGATGTAGTGCACGTCAAGTCGATCTAAAATGCGCAATCAGATTCGAAAAAATATATCTTTTCAAGTCTTTAAATTTCTATGGTAAAGAAAAATGTATGCAATGATGACTAAATTTAACTTACATTTCTACCAAAGATATTTCTGTCGACTAAATAAAAATTACCTATATTTAAGATTGAAATAGAACTTGAACGAAACGATAGTTCATAATACCCACGCAGCACTAAGTGCACGTAAGGGCGGAAGTCATCCGTTTTAACAAGCAGCGTATTGCACTGATACGAAATAGCCTGCCCATTTAATTATTTAGGAATGGATAGATAAATTAAGATTTTGTACAAATAATGTTTTCATTTTTCTTTCTCGATGGATTCTGGCACGCCCAGCAACAGTTGCTCGCACCCTCAATCGGGAAGCGCTGGTGTAGATAGATAGATAGATAGATAGATTAGAGATTCTTAATTATAGATAGAACTTTATTTGTCCCCGGGGGAAATCTGGCAAACTACATAGAAAGTTTAAGTTTTCCCTAATGAAAAGAATATACAAAGCTGATTCATTTTGTAAAATTAGATTAGATAAACTTCATTAAATCCAAGGGAAAATTTTGATACATACAGCAGCAGAAACATACAAAAACAAAGATACAGACTCATAATGACAAATAATACAGCTAACCAATCAATAGATAAATAAATAAAATAAACAAAAAAATATTGGGTAGAAATTTTAAAATTAAGTTAAAGAGTATTTTCGGAGAGAGCATTGAATTGCCTGACAGCAATGAGCAGGAATGACCTCCATAGGTCCCATTTGGCACACCATGATGGAATGAGTCTGTGGCTAAAAGTGCTCCAAGAGTGCACCTGCTGGAGGGGATGGAGGGGATTTTTCATGATGGCATCCAATTGTTCCATCATCTTCTTTCCCACAATAGCTTCCAGTGTGTCTAGAGTTTGTCCTGTGATGACACAGGCTTTCCTGATAAGCTTATTCAGGCATTGTGCTTCTTTTCAGCTCAAGTTGCATCCCCAGGAGACCATAGTGTAGAATGCCACACTGCCTAC
Organism: Polypterus senegalus; assembly: GCF_016835505.1. NCBI lineage: Eukaryota > Metazoa > Chordata > Cladistia > Polypteriformes > Polypteridae > Polypterus > Polypterus senegalus. The sequence goes on from NW_024382014.1 coordinate 5,320, forward strand.
TATGGACTGATAGAACATTTCCAGCAGCTTGCTATACAGAACAGAAGACCAGGGTCTCCTTAACAAGTACAGTCTGCTCTGGTCGCTCTTATGCAGATCCACTGTGCTGTCAGACCAATCCAGTTTCTATGGACCCCCAGGTATCTGTAGCTCTGCACCATTTTGATGTCATCCCACTGGATGGTGACAGGTCTTAAAGGCTCCTTGGCATGCCTGAAGTCCACTGCCATCTCTTCTTGTCTTGCTGATATTGCATTGCAGGCAGTTTTCCCTGCACCCCAAGATGAAGTCCTCCACAACCTATCTGTACTTCGACTCATCTTTATTATTAATGCAGTCAATGATGGGGAAACATCTGGATATTCTGGTAGGTGGCAATTACAGTATGAAGAAAGTGTTGTAAATAGCACTATACTGAATTAAACAGTGATTGCTTTGATCCCATCTCTAGTTTCTACAATTTAGGACATTCTGCATAAGTGCTGTGAAAAATATAAATAGGCACATTTCAAAATTTAGTAGATGTTATATTCATTTAGACACATATTGATGAGACCTAGATCTGTTTACTTCCTGGGCATTACTGATGAGTAAACTTCACTGAATTCGCTTGACCCTGAGTTTAGCAAAATTGCAGAAATGTTTGCTGAAATCAGAGAAATGCATTGAAGTCAACAGGCAAGGAAAACCTAAAGTTGTTTCAGGTGGATAATCGTAGTGCAAGGGTCTCTTAAGTGTCCCAGGGGCTAGGGTAGCATCTGCCAACTCTGCTGGACTGATTGTTGAGACCTGAGCTGTGAGGCAGCATTGCTAACCACTACACTACCGTTGCCTCCCTGAGATACAATTAGTAGAGTGAAATATCATAACAATAAAATGTCTTGCAGACCATGGCAAACAGTAAGCTTGGTTTCTCAAACTCTTGCCCCTTATAGTTTCGATAGCAGGTACCAAAAAGTACACTTAGTTTTTTGCTTGCTCACTGCCACTGCTATCAAATAAGCACAACACTAAAGCCCATGGACTCTTCACTCTTTCCTGTTTGCATATATCATAACTTCTGTTAAGTTTTTAATTTCTACCTGAGGACAAATGAAGTATATCTAATCTAATCTATTCATAAGCAACAACCACATAAGTAAACACAGATCTGAGCTTTCCTCGAAGATGTGACATTGAACCAGGAATGGACTGGGTCTCAAAACTGGCCCAGGCATCCCTCAATGTGTGAGGGGACGAGGTCGACCCACTCAGCCCATTATTCATTGTAATTTTCTTAAAATTTGTGATGAGTAAGCAGCTCTCTACTCGTTATGAGTCTATGATATGAACTTTATTTAAACTGTTGCCAAACTTAATCTGTACATTGTTGTTTAGACAGAACTTAAAATTTGACAACATACTTAGAAATAAAATTTAATGAAAAATGTAGTAATACTGCTTACATGTTATTAGAGTACATGTCAAATGTCAATGTCATGTCCAAGTGCCAGTACCCTGGTAGGCGAGTAGCTGCTCATTTACAATGGAATAAGTTAAAAATGAGGTTAGGATGAAAACCTCACATGAGTGAAATGTTCCATTAACTTAACGATAAACTATAAATGTTCTGTCCTAATATGAAAAATTCCTATCCTGTGCTTTATAACTTTATTTCATTATACTGATAATCACAGCTGAAAACCACTAATTATCGCTCAGACCGACGACCAGAGAACAATGGAATGCATAATACATAATCTAAACTAATTATTAGTACCGAAGAATTTAAATACTAGGTATGAAATAAAATAAATTGCAATAATGTATAAGCTAATCAAAATGTAGCGGTATCGAAACAGAAATCGGCAAATTGACCAAATGTTTCGCTGCAACATTGTGTACTAACAACTAAAACAACCTGATGATGTAATACGGTATATCAAATAGGACTATATAAATTGCAGTACTGGACAGATAATGTTTAGTAGTTTAGAAAATGAATTTTAATGTCAAACAGTAACTAGCACATAAAATTTATTTCATGAAACGGCCGGCCCCAGACCAGACCAGAGTCTGCAGCCCACCGGGCATTGCCCAGATGCCCTAATGGCATGAACCTCTACGGTCCAGACACAATGTGGACAGTGTCACAAAAAACAAGACATAAGAGTCATAAAAAAGGTTTGGGGCAGCCATCCGTATAATTGATTTCCTGGCTGCAAAGTCGATCAAATGAATACCGTACTGATGTGCACAAAACCGAGTCCAAAACAGAACTGAGGGAATAGGGAAAAGATGGAGGCTTTTAGAGGGGAAGACAGGAAGTGAAGTCAAAGAGGTCGGGCTCATGAAGGCCGTCTGCCATTGGTGCGAACCCGGTTGTGACAGCACAGGGGCCGGAGCCAGCAAGGTCTCCTTCCATTGGCTCGGTCCCGGAAGTGATGTCAAGAGGACCAGGTGGAATCTCCCGTGAATGGTCTGCACATCCCGGCAGATCGGAACTGCCCTTACTCAAGCCCCATGCGCACGTGTGTGACAACAGACAATTTAATAAACGCAGTAGTTGTAGATGTAATTTGGCAAAAATATACTCAGATACAGTCCAAGACAAAATGCATGTTAACGCCAGTTGTAAAGGAGGGGAAAGGTTAATGTGAGCTAGGGCACCAGAAAGTAGCCGTACACAAATGCAGAATTCACTAAAACAGCAGTGCATACATGATATTCAATCACACTCTGAAAGGTGGCAACAGAGGATCCAGACAGCATTATAATCTTCTCTAGTGAATAGGCAAGAACATTTGGAGAATTTGAATGTTATTCCAAATGTGACATCTGTCAGTCCTCCTAACTTAAATATCCCAGCTCACATCATCTACTGTATCTTCTTTAATTATTTTTTTAATTTTACTTACCACCTAAAGTTTTGCTGAGCAACAAAAAAAGCAGATTCTGTTCAACTCCCTTTTCACTTGTAAGTGATAATTTGATGATGAACATAAGCCTCTGAGGAAATGTCTGTCGTTGGACCGGCTGTACACCTGGATGTTATGGCAAACAGATGTTAACAGCAAAATCGCTATTTTCGTCACCAGATGTGACTTTTTTTCTGTACAAAAGGAAGCAAGACTTAGCATGTTTCTCCCAGCTATACCTCTGTGCCAACAGTAAGCTTCTTAATTTCACAGCAATAGCCATCCTGCGCCACAACACGTCACTTGCTGGCATCATTCTTTCAACAAGATTATATGAAGCCAAAAATGTTCTTGTTGTATGACAGAATAGCAGACATGTGTTAGCATTATATTTTAAAATAATTGTTATAGTCAAAGAAGCATTTTTAAGAAAATGATCTACAGGATTTAACCTGCTTTATGAAGTTCAGCATGATGAGGGCCCAGAGTCTATAGCGGGCAGCTATATGAACCAGTGATTGATTGGGCACCAGACCATTGTGGGCTCACTCTCTCTCTCACACACACACACACACACACACACACACTAGTGCTCACACAGGGCCAATTTAGAATTGACAAACAATTTGAAACTCCCCTCAGACATGGAAATAACAAGTAGACTTGACAAAGATAACAGCCTGGGCTTCAGGCCTGCCACTGCACCACTGAGTTCATTTCAGTTCTACACTGCCTGCCTTTAGGTCCGTGGTGTTAGATGTCGATCAGGCACCAATATTTAGAAAATTTGTTAGACTATTGATTGCTGTCTCTTTTACTACTTTGGCAATCATTTAGATGTGCAAATTTAAATTGAGATTTGTAAAGTTTCAATGACGAAACAATAAGAATTATTACTCCTGTTACTGTTATTATTATAAGTATCACCATTATTAATAGCAATGATATTATAATGAAGTTGATGGACATTTTATGATGCTTATATAGTTTTAAAGCAAAATACAAATGATCACTTCTACTTAATATTTAAATTTAATGTAAGCAGAGGGACGATTCACTGAAGGACACTGACTGCAAGTTTGGTGGGATGTATGACAGTCTCAGCCTTAGTAGCAGTGCTGTGGCATGAAAAGGGCAGAGTCACCCTGAGAAACTGGCCATAAAAGGAGCCCATGCAGAGGATACATATATATATATATATATATATATATATATATATATATATATATATATATATATATATATATATATATATATTGTAATAACTGGAGACCAGAGGCGTGAAAAGGTTTGGGGCAGCCACCCGCTTAATGCGGTTTCCTGGCTGCAATAGAATTGAGACATTTCAAAACAGTTGTTTACACAACAGAGTCCAAGACAGAACTGCCTGCCTAAGCAAAGGCAGTGAGCTTTATAGCTCAGAGGGCGGAAATGATGTCGTCCTCTGGGCAGAACTGGAAGTGACATCACCCTTGGGGCCGGAACCGAAGTGACCTCATTCTTGGGGCCGGAACCGAGGTGGTGTGTCCTTCCTGGAAATGGCGGCTCCTGGTGGGATTTCCGGGTAAGACCTGCAGAGAACTCAGAAAGAGCGTCAGCGCACCCCGCCCCCCCCTGGGCAGATGTATAAACAGTATTGTCTAAGCCCTTCAGCTGCTTCCCATGCACACGTGTGTGACAAGACTCCCCCCTCAGCCCAGACCCGTCGGGTCGGGCGACCTGCACCGAGAGGTCGTGGGCCCGGGAGAGGGCATCGGCGTTGGCATGAAGGGACCCCTGTCGATGAAGCAGCGTATATTTGTACTGCTGCAGGTCAAGAAACCACCTCGTGACCCGCGGATTGACTCCCTGTGAAGGGCCATCCACTTTAAAGGCGCATGATCCGTCACCAGAGTGAACACGCCACCCAAGAGGTAGTACCGCAGCTGCGTCACCGCCCATTTGATCGCCAAAGCCTCCTTCTCCACCCGCGTACCTGGTCTCCCGGTCCAACAGTTTCCGCTCAGGTACATAACGGGGTGTTCAACACCGTCGACGCTTTGGCTCAACACGGCTCCCAAGCCTGTGTCCGAAGCGTCCGTCTGGAGGACAAAAGGGAGAGAGAAGTTAGGGGAGATTAAGATAGGTGCTGAAGTCAGAGCCCTTTTTAAGTCACTGAATGCAGCCCCCGCTTTATCAGACCATACCACCGTATTAGGAGCTCTTTTCTTTGTCAAGTCGGTCAAGGCGCCGCTCTCGGAGAACGAGGCACAAACCGGCGGTAGTACCCGCCAAACCGAGAAAGGATTGGACTTGCCGCTTGGTTTGCGGACGGGCCAGGCCATTATGGCTTGCAACTTGGAACACTGTGGCCTCACAGTACCCCGGCCCACTAGGTAGCCCAAATATTTGGCTTCTCTCAACCCGAAGTAACATTTCTTGGGGTTGATGCGGAGCCCGGCCTCTCCCAATGTCCGTAATACTGCTGTGACCTGCTGTATGTGCTCCTTCCAGGTGCTGGAATAGATGACAACGCCATCCAGATAGGCAGCACAGAACGAGTTACGGGGCCGGAGCACTTTGTCCACCAGACGCTGAAAAGTCGCAGGCCCGTGTAACCCGAATGGAAGGACACGATACTGCCAGTGTCCGCTAGGAGTGCTAAACGCGGTTTTTCCTTCGGACTCCGCTAAAGGAACCTGCCAGTACCCCTTTGTCATGTCAAGTGTAGTCAAGAATTTGGCTGGTCCCAGTCTCGAGGAGGTCGTCCACGCGAGGCATGGGATAAGCATCAAATCGGGAAACTTGGTTGAGCCGACGGAAGTCATTGCAAAACCTCCAACTGCCGTCAGGCTTAGCAATCAAGACGATGGGGCTGGACCAGGGACTACTACTTTCCTCGATCACTCCTAGTGCCAGCATTCGCTTGATTTCCAGTTCCACTTCTACTTTCTTTGCCTCCGGAGTCTGTAGGGTCGCCACGGACGATCACCCCGGTCAGTCACTATGTCGATGCGCAATCAGAGAGGTCCGACCTGGTTGTTCACTTACCACCTCTGGGACCGAGCGGATAGCTGCTTGAGCTCCTGTCTCTGTCTGGGAGATAGCTGTTCCGAAATTAAGGGCACTTACTTCCAAGAGAGAGCAGGGCTGTCGGAGGAGGGATCGGGATCCCTCTCCTTCCACGGTTTCAGCAGGTTTACATGATATATTCGCTCAGCTGGTCGGCGATTGGGCTGTTTCACCAAATAGTCGACCAATCCCTTCCTCTCCTTAATTTCGTAGGGGCCTAGCCAATGTGAGCAGTTTAGAGTGTGAAGTAGGAACCAATACCATGACGCGATCCCCGGTTGGAACTCCCGAGAGTCGTACACGGTCATACAGGCGGCCTGTGCTGATTGTGCCTCCTCGATATGACTTTTTAGTATAGGTCTTATTACATCAAATCTATCGCGCAACTGGGCGATATACTCCAAAATGTTAGTGGAGGGCTGTGCCTCCCCTTCCCAGCCCTCTTTAAAATATCTAATAAGCCCCGGGGCTGTCTTCCGTATAGTAATTCAAAGGGAGAGAACCCGTAGAGGCTTGAGGGACTTCCGTAGGCAAAGAGGACAAGGGGGAGGAGTTGGTCCCAATTCCTCCCATCCTTGCTGACTACCTTACGTAGCATTTGCTTGAGAGTTTGATTGAATCTCTCCACTAGCCCATCGGTTTGAGGATGATACACCGAGGTTTTTAAATGCTTTATTTTCAGTAACTTGGCAGTCTCCTTGAACGCTTCCGAGGTGAAAGGCGTTCCTTGGTCCGTCAGGACTCTCTAGGAATGCCCACCGTGAAAAGACTCCTACTAGTTCCGTGCAATATTTTTAGTGGTAGCCGGCGCAATGGAACGGCTTCAGGGAATCGGGTTGCATAATCCACGAGGACGAGTATATATTTATATCCTCGGCTGAGGGCTCCAGGGTCCTACTATATCCACCCCAATCCTGTCAAAGGAACGCCAATAAGGGGAAGGGGAATCAGAGGAGCACGGTCCTTCCTAGGAATTTGCCGCAGTTGACACTCCGGGCAGGAAATGCAAAAGCGGCGAACCTCCTCATTAATCCCGGCCAAAAACGGAGCTTAATGCGCTCTAATGTTTTATCGGAGCCGAGATGGCCTCCAAGAAGGTGAGAGTGGGCTAACTCGCAAACCTGCCGCCGGTAGGTCCGGGACTAGCAACAACTTCCGGACCTTCCCTCATGTTCAGCAACCCGATACAATAATTCATTATCCATGACAAAGTGAGGTCCCTGTGGCATGGGCAAATGCGCGTTGGCGTTAACGAGAACCACTGCATTCTTTATGTGCTTCAGAGAGTCGCATTCCACTGTTCTCTCTTGAAAGAAGCCGGAGTCGCTCTAAACTGAAAGTGCAACTCAGAGAGCGGGTCCGGTCTGACCTCAAGGGGCGGAGAATCCTCCCTCGCTGCCGGGGCGCTAGTGGATGACGTAGTAGCCCGCGACGGTCCGGGAGTATCTTCGTCACTCTCTTGGCCTACCGCCCCACTCCCTGTCGGCTGATTACGGTGTGGAAGCAGCTTGAGATGAGTCTTTATCATCTATAACGAGGCCAAAAGCTTTTCGGGAATGCTTTCTAAACTACGCTGTTACTGTCAGACCAGTCCGCCCGAGGATTACGGAAACGGAGGATCCGGTGTACCGCTACGTAAGCGAAGGGTTCCTCCGAGACATACGTAACACCGGGCGGTATTGTACGAGCGGATATCTCCGTATACATTTTAGACTGGTCTTTTTAATCCATTGTTGCGGTAGAACAAAACGGCGAGCAACGACAGACACGCTACTGCCGGAATCAAACAGCGCTGTTACCATATGTCCATTAATAATAAGCTCTCCGTATGTTTATCCGCCAGGGATTGCTAAGGGCACACAAACAACCCCGCCATTGTCCCCTACGGTCCGCCTTGTTCCCGACAGGTCGCAAGCCAGACGGCCCGGCGACTTCGAACAGGCTCTGGATTGCGTGGAAGGGACTGTTTTGTAGGACATAACTCCCGGTAGTCCACAGAGCGGCTGGTCTGCCCTCCCGGTTTCACAGCCGGCCTCTGGGGTTGCAGGAGCTGTAGCAGCTCGTCCAGGGAATGGAATTCTCCCCAGGCCGGCTGGGCAAATTCCTGGGGTATTCGCTGTAGCAGCAAAAACAGGCCACTTGCTGCACTATTTGCAGGGTCAAATCAAATGGCGTAGCCACTCACCCACCTGTTGCCAGAGATCCATAGCCTGCTCTGACAGGCCTTTCGTTGGGTTAAACTCCCAGTCTATTATATTCTTTACCTGCCGGCCTGGGGACAGCCCATCGCTAACAGGGACCTTGGTCCCGATGGGGGCTCGGCTTTCCTACCCAGAAGAGCATACTGAGCCACTCGTGTGTTTTCCCCAGAAGCCAGCCCACGCCTGTGGGTCCCCTCTACCTTCTCCACGAGATGGGTTGGTAGCCCCGGTTATGCTCGTGGAGCAGAGCCTGCACAGCGCCCTTCCTGACCCTCCGCGCACTCCCTGCCCCAAACTCGCCCCGTACTCACCCACCTGGTTCCTTGAAGGTCCGTGTCCCGGTTCTTCGGGACACCATCCTGCCGCACGCCACTGTAATAACTGGAGACCAGAGGCGTGAAAGGTTTGGGGCAGCCACCCGCTTAATGCGGTTTCCTGGCTGCAATAGAATTGAGACATTTCAAAACAGTTGTTTACACAACAGAGTCCAAGACAGAACTGCCTGCCTAAGCAAAGGCAGTGAGCTTTATAGCTCAGAGGGCGGAAATGATGTCGCCCTCTGGGCCGGAACTGGAAGTGACATCACCCTTGGGGCCGGAACCGAAGTGACCTCATTCTTGGGGCCGGAACCGAGGTGGTGTGTCCTTCCTGGAAATGGCGGCTCCTGGTGGGATTTCCGGTAAGACCTGCAGAGAACTCAGAAAGAGCGTCAGCGTACCCGCCCCTGGGCAGATGTATAAACAGTATTGTCTAAGCCCTTCAGCTGCTTCCCATGCACACGTGTGTGACAATATATATATATATATATATATATATATATATATATATATATATATATATATATATATATATATATATACACATATATGTATATGCGTGCATGAGGGAGAAATCAAGGTAATCGAGAACTTAAACAGCGGCACTTACAAGACCCGCTCTTCTGCTTCAATCTATTGTCCTGGCTACTTGGCCACTTGTGATTTCAGGAAGGGTCCGAGCTTGGAGTGACTCACAGATGTGTGGAAAGTAAGTGCCAATGGCCTGACACCAAGTAAGCGCTGTGAAACAAAGGCGGTGGTATGAATGTGCAGGCAGTGGATGAGGCAGAGGAAGGATCATTGAAACCACATAGAAAGAGCCATGAAAGATTAGAGCAGCAAGAACAGCATTGGAGGGCAGCAAAGAAAGAAGATGGTCTCTGTTAAATCTCACAAGAGGATGTAAGGGAGAGACTTTGAGCTTCACAATGTATTAGGCTAGTAGCACCAATCATGATAAAATACTAGCTGAATAAGGCCATAAAAACATCACGCATAATGAAGATCTATCAACATATTGTCACAGAGTTCAACCACCAAACAACAGATTTAACAGATATTGTAACTTCAGCATCAAATACTCCATATCAAAAGCAGACATCCAAATTAAGTTTTGTTCAATGGTTTAAGTGTTAAATGGAATTGTAGATAAGTAGTTAATGTGATTTGCGGTAATAATGACAGCTTCTCCAAAATAGTGAGATGTCTTAGTCCAAGTTCCCTTTAAACTGCGCCTCATAAAAATCAACCAAAGGGTCACTCAAAGGGGCTCTAGCCTTCAAGCCCCAAGGAGGAACTGTAAAGCAAACCACACCACCTGCCCCTTTCATGTGCTGTAGTGTATGTTGATTGGTTTAGAGGCCAATTTGTGTCAAGTGTGTCATCAACTACAAGACCAGGCTGATTTGAGTCCTTTTTTTAAGAATGGGCCTTAGCAGCTGAGGCCATTTTATTGTGATTTGCTTGACCGGAGACTCTCACGTCATTTTGGTGTTATCAAATAATTACCGTGTGTAGTGTTTTGAAGAAAGTTCATTGGCACAGAAGACACATGTACCTTCAATGAGAAATAGTCCACTGTTGCACGATAATGAACGCCTAAAATTGACAACATGATGGCTTGGAAAAAGCATATTAGAAACTGTGAAAAAGTATAATATAGTATCATAAGCTTTCTCTAGATTTTTTTTGTTTGTTCATTTTTTCTATTTTGTAATAATTGTGAAATTTCTATTTTTATCCTAAATCAGTATTCATGTTTTTACCTCATTTTGAATTAGTAAAGGCCTAATCTTTGTCCCAAGCAGTCTCACAAAAATGGTGTGAGCTTCAGTCCCCACAAAACCTGAATCTGCTCCTGATGCCTTCATGTGTAAAATGAATCAGAGAAGCACTCGTCCATTCATCGGTCAAGCTGAGCCATCGTTGCATAAAGTCAGTTTCAAAATGAACATAAAATGACAAGAAAATTCAAAAATTCATCTAGATAAACATAAAATATATCTGGACAAGAGCAAAACAATTAAAAAAAAATCATTGACCAAGTGCAAGGCCCAGTGCTATACACACTAAAAGAAGTATGATCAGTTTGATAAAGCGTCTAGTATAGCAGGAGAGGGTGACGATGGAGACAATGCTGGTAGGCAAAGAAGGGACCCAGTATCCCCTCTTAGCACACTGGAAAGAAATGGATAGGTGGTTGAAGGTTCTCAGGATGATCTGATATGAAGAGGATGGGAAGCATTAGGCATTATGACCTTAGACAGACAGACCAATAAGAATTCAAAAAGTAATCAGACCCCTTCGCTTTTTACACATTTTTTATGTAACAGCCTTGTGCTAGAATCATTTACATTTATTTTTTCCCTCATCAAGCAACACTCAGTACCCAAGAATGACAGGACAAGAACAGGATTTTACATATTTCTGCAAATTTGTGAAAAATAAAAACCTGAAATATCACATTGACACAAGTAGTTAGACTCAGCACTTAGTCGAAGCACCTTTGGCAGTGATTATAGTCTGGAGTCTTCTTGGATTTGATATAACAAGCCTTTCACATCTGGATTTGGGGATTTTGTGCCATTATTCTTTGCAGGTCCTCTCGTGCTCGTCTGGTTGGATGAAAGCCATTGGTGGATATCTATTTTTTTGGTTTCTCCAGAGATCTTTGCAGGGGTTCAAGTGCAGGCTCCATCAGGACCACTGTTGGACTTTCCCAGACTTATCTCTAAGCCACTCATGTCCTGTCCTAGCTTTGTGCTTAGGGTTATTGTATTGTTGGAAGGTGAACCTTTGACCCAGTCCAAGTGACAGGAGCAGATTTTCATCAAGGATATCTCTGTACTTTGCCCTGTTCAACTTTCCCTCAACTCTGACTAGTCTCCTATGTCCTGCCACTGTAAAACAGAAACACACTGTGATCCTGTTACTATCATGCTTCATCTTTGGAATGGAATTACATAAGTGTTGAGCAGTGTCTGGTTTCCTTCAGACATGACACTAATCTTTTTATTTTTTTGTTCTTTATTTCGCCTTATACAATTTCTCTTATTAGGAATTTGTTAGTTATTGCATACCCCCTGTGGTCAGAGCGCAGGGTCAGTCATTGTACAGCACCCCTGGAGCAATTGCAGGTTAAGGGCCTTGCTCAAGGGCCCAGCAGAGTAGGATCTCTTTTGGCAGTGATGGGGATTCAAACCGCAACCTCCAATCTTGGTTTCATTAAACTAGAGATTCTTATTTCTCTTAGTGGGAGAATCCTTTAGATGCCTTTTTAATGCAAAGCCCAAGTAGGCATCCTTGTGTTTTTACTGAGGAGAGGCTTCTATCTGGTCACTCTGTCACAAAGGCCAGATCAGTGGAGTGTTGCAGTGATGGTTGTCCTTCTTAATTTTTCTCCCGCCTCCACACAGGTTCTCTGAAGCTCAGCTCTCTTATGATGTCCCTTCTCCCACATTTACTAAGTTTGCCTGAGTAGCCATCTCAGTATAGAGTCCTGGTTGCTCCAAACTTCTTACATTTAAGGAATATTTAAAGAACTGTGCTCTTTGGACTTTCAGGGCTGCACATCTCTGCTTTGACACAATCCTGTCTCTAAGCTCTGCAGGCAGTTCCTTCCACCCCATGACTTAGTTTTTGCTTCAGAAACACTTTGCCAACTGTGGGACCTTCTTCGGACAGGTACTGTATGTGCTTTTCTTAATCATATCCAATCAACTGAATTGACCACAGGTGAATCCTAAACAAGATGAAGAAACATCTCAATGATGAGCAGTAGAATGGGATCCACATAAGCCAGATTTCAAGTGTCATACCAATGAATAAGTATAAATGTGTCAATGTGATATTTCTGTTTTTCTATTTTTATTAAAGTTTTAAAACATTCTAATGTCCTGTTTTCATTTTATCATTCTGGGGGTATTGAATGTTGTTTGATGAAGTGAACATTTAATTTAAAATATAGCAAAATGTGAAAAAAGTGAAGGGGTTTTAAATTGTTTTCAATCCACTGTGAATAGATAGATAGATAGATAGATAGATAGATAGATAGATAGATAGATAGATAGATAGATAGATAGATAGATAGATAGATAGATAGATAGATAGATGTGAAAGGCACTATATGAGATAGATAGATAGATATATAGATAGATAGATAGATAGATAGATAGATAGATAGATAGATAGATAGATAGATAGATAGATAGATAGATAGATAGATAGATTTTTAAAAGTACTATATTACACTCATCGCTTTGTGGTGTGTTAAGGTATTCCTTTATTCGTTGTGTTATAATTTTCAGCAGCTCAGTGGTTCAGATCTTTCATCTTATTGCTTTTCCCATTTATTTTTTTAATAATAGAAATTCCACTGTACCGTTTTTCAGAGCATCAAAGGACGGGACACATTTGCTTGCTCAATCACAAATGAAGGAACATGCCAATGCGCTCACATTCACGCATACGCAGATGCTTCTAGTAGAATTCCTGTGAAACAATAAAGGCTCACAGTGTGCCGCGACTTGTGAATCGATAATAAGTGGTTGTCAGTCCAGGCAGGTGCTCTTGCTGGATTTCCCCCCCACAGAGACGGGCATTATGCCACCTTAAAAGGAACAGCTGTTGCTTCAGGGGTCCCTCTTGTTAGGCTGCATTGAGGGTCGGGCCCCATTCAATGAGCACTTTTAACAAGCATGCCCTGGAATCATCGCCGTGCTGTAGACTGACAGACTGGCCTTTTGTTCTCTGGATGCCTTTGGTCGGCCTCTGCCCACAAGCAAACTGACTGTACTGAAATGCTGGCTACATGACATTGTTTGTGTAGAAGTGACATCAAATCTGCTGTGCTATTCTTCTAAGCAGAGGAATTGCTAAGAGAACACCATCAAAGGCAGGCGTTTATGTGATGACACTACTACTCAGATCCACTTGTGGGAAATGTTTGGAATGAACTCTGTGTGCATATAAACGGAGACAGAGAGGCAGACTACTGGCTCATAGCTTCAGGTACCTGGGTTTAGTTCCTAGTTTCTATTTGTTCTGCTTGAATCTGTATGGGTCTATTACTCAGACATCCTTCACACATGCCAAAAAAATGCAAATTAAGTTAACTGGCACTTCTAAATTGGACTGACATAACATAGTGTAGCTATGTGTGCCCAGACTGTTCTTGAACCAGGGCTCATAACTTCAGAAAAAAAGGATACCTGAAGCAAACTTGCCTGTTTTTTGCTAAGTAAAGAATCTGATTGGGGTCACACATTTGCTTCGGTAAGAGCATCATGAGCTTAATAGGATGAAAAGTTTCCAGTAGAATGAAGGACTTATAGCCTGAAGTCCTGGACAGACGGCTGCTGCCCCAACCTTCCATCTGAAATTCCAGATCATTCAATTTCCTTCACGATGCACTGCTGAACTCCTGAGGTTCTGAAGGCTTCATGCAGCAATACCTGCCGACATACAGATGGGTATCTGTAAACGTAATCAGAAAGTGGCTCCGGCATGGGTCATTGAACACAGAGGTCACTCTGGCCAGGGAATCATCATGCCTGACTGGCTCCTTTTCAATTATCCATTCTCTATTCTTCTGAACTCTTCTTTCATCTCTGTTGTTTGCATAAAGAAAAGAAGCAAGTATTCATTAGGTAGAGATCAGCAGCCATGAATTTTTCTACAGCATGAGCACAAGTCAGGGTAAGTATCAAAATGAGGTCTATTTGAAGGATTGAGGAAATCCACTTGAGCACCTGTTAAGCCAGCTCTGGACACGCTGTCTCTGCCACTGCCACTGTAGGGTATAGATCACTTTGAATGGAGTAAACAGTTTTTTGGGGGCTGATGGGGACACAAAAATGAAAAGCAGAAACTACAGTTCGACAGCAAAAAGCACCAAGAGGAGGCTCTTCTTCTTCTTCTTCTCCGTCTCGCTTCCAGAACTAGCTAAGCCAATATGGAGGGCTCCATCATGGACACCATTACTGCTGGAGACTCCTCTGCCTGTTTTATTTTTAACTCCCGTGCTGATATTCATCTCTTACTTTCAGCTCATTCTATACACATCCTGTTTAATTTTTTAACTTATTATTGATTTCCTAGCTGTGATTTATCAAGTTTTTGATTTATTACGCATTGCACCTTGTTATCCTGTTGTTTCGCTTTGTGTTTTGTAAATTGCCTTGTGCTTTTGAACCCTGCGAGAAGCACTAAATTGAAAGAGGATTATTGAAAAAAAGCATCCTTGAAGATTGTCAGTGCTAAGGAATTGACTCTAAGGAATTATCCTGCTGGGAGTAAGCTGGGGTCTTAGGTAAGCTGGCCTCCCCAGTACGGCTGGGGCAAGTGTGATGTTACACTGTACTATCATGACGTTTCATCCAGGATCATCTCCTCAGTGTTTGATAAATGGCCAACATTAACACTCACAATGGCACAATTCTTAGTTGTGCATCTGCATTTTTGGGATGTGGGAGCAAAGTCAGGTCAGGTCGGGAAGCATGCATTGGTACAATGCGTTGCCACAACCCAGCACATGACAAAACAGCTCAGGATCCTGGTTGGCAAACCCCCAGGCAAAATTCAAGATTCTTTATTTGTCACCTGCATAGTTATACAGGACAACACACAGTGAAATACATCCTGATCCGCTTATCAAAACTGTGCAAAGTTAGAAGAATATCAGTGAGATTAACAAAAAAAGTCCTAGATTGAAAGATAAAAGTGTAATAGAACATAATAAATAAGCAAAATTAAGTGAATAAAGTAGAAATAAGTGTTAAGGTGCAATAGTACATTGGTTATTGTGCAAAACCAAGGTTAGAAAGGTGCATGGTTAAATGACAGACCAATTCCAAAACAAGGTAAGTGTAGACGGCATAGTACAACTTAAAGTCCAGTCTAAGTATGTGGAGGATCATGGATGAGACGGCATGTTCTGATTCAACATTCTTATTGCTTGAGGATAGAAACTCCTTCTAAGTCTCTCTGTCCTGGACAGGGTGCTACAAAATCTTTTGCCTGATTTTAACAGATGAAACAGGCTATTGCTGGGATGAGAGGAGTCTTTGATAATCCTGAGAGCTCTGGTCCTGCATCTTCTGGTGTAAATGTCCTGCATAGATGGTAGAGCTGACCTGCAGCAGCTTTCCGCTGCACAGATCACTCTCTGTAGGGCTTTATGGTCCTGAACACAGTAGTTTCCAAACCAGGATGTAATGCTCTGTGTCAGGATACTTTCCACAGCACCAGAGTAGAAAGTCTTCAGAATCTCTGAAGAGACCCCAAACTTCCTAAGCTGTCTGAGATGGTAGAGTCTCCGCTTTGCCCTTTTAGTCTGAACTTGGATATGTTCAGACCATGTCAAGTCTTCAGAGATGTGATCCCCCAGATATTTAAAACTGTTCACCCTTTCCACTGGAGTCCCGTTAATGATGAGGGGCTTATAGTTCCGCTGCTGTCTCCTGCTGATGTCCACCACCAGCTCTTTGATTTTGCTGGTGTTGAGCTGGAGGCAGTTTTCCTGACACCACAATGCCAGGTTTGCAACTTCATCCATGTAGGTCATCTCATCATTGTTCATGATGAAGCCCGATACCACCGTGTCATCTGCAAACTTCACGATAGTGTTGGAGGAATATGTGGCTCTGTAGTCATGGGTGTAGAGGGAGTACAGCAGGGAGCTAAGAACACACCCTTGTGGAGCTCCTGTGTTGATGGTGATGGTGTTGGAAACACAGTCACCAACCCTCACTGCTTGTGTTCTGCCTGTGAAGAAGCCCAGCACCCACATACACAAGTGGTTGTTGAGTCCTAAGTCCCTCAGCTTCACAAACAGTCTACAGGGTATTATTGTATTGAATGCTTAACTATAGTCAATGTGCAACAATCTCACATAGTTCCCCTGTTTCTTATCCACATCGCTGAGGGTGGTGTGCAGTATGTGGGAAATGGCATCCGTCGATCTGTTAGGACGGTAGGTGAACTGGAGTAGGTCAATGGTGCTTGGGATGGAGGATGAAATGATGTCTTTCAGTAGCCTCTCAAACACCTTAATGACTACTGATGTCACTGCAACAGGTTGGTAGTCATTCAGACATGTGGGCTTATTGTTCTTTTGAACAGGAAGAATTGTGGATCTTTTGAAACACATAAGAACCACAGACTGCGCTAGAGACTCATTGAAGATGGTGGTGAGTACTCCAGCTAGTTGGTCAGCGCAGCAACGCAGCAGGAGTCCAGAGATGCTGTCTCGTCCAGCCGCCTTCCTGATGTTTACTCGCTTCAGTGTTGCACGCACATCATGCTCTGCAATGCTGATGACATCACTGTCCTCTGTAGTCAGGCAGTAATTAGCATTAACTGCGTAATCAGCCCCAAAACAGGCATAAAATGCTTTGAGTTCATTAGCAAATGCAAATGCAGAGTCTGCGCTTACTGACGCATGAGATTTTCCTTTATAGTCTGTGATGGTATGCAGTCTGTGCCACATGCTCCATATGTCACCCTGTTGAAAGTGCAGCTCTACTCAATCCTGATACCGGTGTTTGGCGACTTTCACTGCACGCCGAACGCGTATGAAGCGCTTTGTAGCGCCATATTGCCAGTAGTGAGTCCAGCATTATAAGCAGCGGTTTGAGCATTTACTGCTTTGCGGATTGATCTGTCAACCCATGGTTTCTGGTTGGAAAAGATTTAACACACGGTCCAGTCCCACCCTCCAGAAATGACAATCTATTTGCCGCTGCCAGGTGTTATGTGGGCATGCCCTTGGCCTGGTCCAGCCACTCGGGTCTTCATCACCCACAAAAAAACAGACGAACATGGGGAGAACATCCAATATGCACAAGAACAATGGCCAGGCAGGATTTTGACATGGAAAATGGATACATTGATGAAATGAGACTTACATGGAGGAAACTCTGTGGTGCTCACCACCTTAATTCTGAAGCAAATGGCTTCTACTGTTCTGGGTGATGAAAGTTTATTTGATAATGTGCACAGGTCCTCATGTGTTTAAGAAGGATTTTTACTGTGCTGATTCAATTTCTTCCTTGATAAAGATCAACTATTTTTTCTGCTGGACATTGTCTTGTGGATCACACACAGAAATTCCCATCCACCCATCCCTTACCTAGGATTATGAGGTTAGGTCCAAAATTATCCACACTTTTGTTCTAATTTTGTTTTGGCTGGCTATATGACCTTCTCACACACACATAGACACATGGAGGGCCTGTGGTCACTGTGGTAAAGTTTCAAACCCTTTTAAGCGAGTTTCACAGTTGTGATTATTGCATTAGAAAAAAATTTAGCATCAATTTCATGAAAATGTGTGCAAAAGGAAACTCAGCTGTTTATTATGTGATGTTAAATTATACATAATCAATGTAGAGAGATTTAGGCCACCAGATAAGGACAGTAGTGTCCTGCTCCATGTTGGTGAAGCATGCAGATAGAAATTTGCAGTGTGTAGACGTAACAAAAACTCTGCAATGAACTGTTGACACTACATTTTTATTAAAGTAAAACCTTACATTTTAATAAAGCCAACATGATCACAACACCTGTATAACATCACTAAGTGTGATTAAGATAAGCCACGATGAAACAGAATGAGACGTGATTTGTTTAGCACATGACGACTCGCTGTTCAGAATATAATAGAAAGACAAGGACTGAGAAGAGCGTTAGTAACGTTTACTGTTTCTTGACAGGAGATATTTTTTCAAGCTCAATTTATGATATGATCATTCTAATTTGAGGCTTTGATTCTAATAGAGCATTGTAATTTAAAGTCAATGTTAAATGAATCATCTTTTAACAGAACTAGCAAAATACCCGCGCTTCGCAGCGGCGAAGTACTGCCTTAAAATTTTTATTAAGAAGAAAAGTAAACCTTTTTAAACTGAGGGAAAATATACCAATAATTATTTGTTAAGTATCTCTTTGTATACCACATTGTCAGTTTGGCCCTCCGGTTAGCAATCACGTAATTTTCAAGCAACTGTAGACACTTGTTATAGATGAAATGTAACCACTGGTGGACTTCTGTTCATTTATGATCTCTTTCAGTCTGTCTCCTAACATCTTCTGCTATGCTGTCTTTATGTTTTTCCCGTAGGTTTAAGGGGTTTTCCATTTGGCAGAACATCAGCATGACAGCAAAGAGTTCACCGATCTTTTGAGGTGACCGAGACAGAGCAGCTTCCTGTAGAGTCTCGTCCCAGTTGATATCATCCTGTAAAAAGCCAAGTGCCCTGCAGGCCGACTTATAGGTTGGATGTAGGACACCATCAACTGTTCTGAGAGATTTGGAAGACGTGGGACCTGTGATTTCGTTGAGCGGCAGTCGAAGATGGTAGCATTCAGAGTTATTCGGGTGCACAGTGTAGACCCGTCCTAGCACATTATCTTTTTTCACTCCCAAATGTCCTGGTACAGTGTTCCCCTGCTTCCTCCAATGAAAAAAGTTGTTTGCCAACACATAATATGATGGAATTTCATTATAATGAAGTTGTTTTGCAAAATCATCGTGGTTGCAAAGGTCAAAGAACGCTAAAAGGGTCGTCTGTGGTGGATTGTGTACTTTATCGGCAACATTGCCTTCTGTGAAATAAATTCTTTGTTCGTTCTCAAGATGCACAGTAAGATGAACGACCGGAGGGTAATGTTCGTGAATGGGAAAACAGAAAATGTGTTAGGCTGCTTCAGAGCTACTAATGTAACGCCCAGCTTTGTATCGAGATACTTCGTCATTTTGATTTTGTATTGTAAATACTGCCTGGTCACTTCCCTTGTTAACATACTTGCAGATGTATTTGATCGATTTTACTGAATTGCAAAATTCGACATTGATGTGAGCATTGAAGAAGTCGGACAGCACAGGACTATAAGGGACCACCCATCTGTTGTCGATATCTACTCCATTGATGTTAATTGTATGACCTCCATTAGCCGGTGCATGCCGGCGGTAATGAGTGTAACCATCTTCTCCTGTCTGAGTTTCTGAGATGAAGGGACGCGGGTACTTCTTACAGCATATTCCGTTCATCATGCAGGGTGAGCTGATATTATGAGGTCCACATGGGCCGTGAATCATGGTGGATTTTACTATTTTGTGGAGGGCAGGGCCAGTCTGTGGATCAGGAATTTCCGCACGGATGACTTGATCGATGACAGCTGGCTTAATCCTGTTCTTTAGCCACAACAGAATGTGTGCATGGGGAATACCTCGCTTTTGCCACTCTATGGTGCACATGTAGCAATTTGTACAGCCGAAAATGTTACTCTTCGTGAGCATGTCCATCATTTTGCAAATTTTCAGATGAAATACACAACTGATAAGGTTGTGGCGATCGTGAGGTTTTTGACGTGGAAGGAGAACTTCAGTCATGTCAGTCCATTTAGGATTGCAAGTAAATGTGATGAATAAGTCAGGGCGGCCATAATGACATATGTATGTCATTGTGTCTTGTGTACGCTCGTGCATATAGCGAGGTCCTCCAGTGAACAACAATGGTAATATCACAGCTTGACCAAGTTCCCTTAAATTAGTGTCATTTTTGTCAATAGCATCTTTCAAGTGGACGTAATTTACAGCTTGTAGTTTCTCCTGATTAAGTCTTATAAAATTTAGTCTTTCGGATTCAATTTTTGCATACATATCTACTAAAAATCAACTATCAACTAAAAACTGATTTAATAAAGTTCGGAAGAAAAGGATAGTATTATCATGATGTTCTCTGATCATAAGCCAATATGAATACAAGTTTGCTGCAGAGACGGTTTTCTTCATAGGTAACTTACTGGCAGCATGAACTTGACGTATAGACACAGAATAGCCGTGTTCATCATAACAGAACATGAGGGGATATTGAAGTGCATCATAGAATCTGTGGGTTTCCATAATGCGTTGCAGTTTATTGTCTCTGCTTTTCAAGACAATATCCCTATTCTCGAACATTTGCCCAACGATGACAACACCAACTTGACGTACTGCAGGTTTATTAAACCTGCCTTTGTGTGCATTTAATGGTTTTTTGTCGGTGTGAATGACAACTTTGAAGTCTTTGTCTTCATCTGAAATACTGTCGACATGCGGAGTGGAAGTCTTGGATGTAAGTGTTACAATCATGCAGTATTTTTGTAATTGCTGCACCAGGGGCATGTTAACTCCAGAAACATTAGCGCACCGCATTTGTGCTTCCTTTTCATCGTCCCCAACGAAATAAATTTGCAAAAATTTGTGTTCCTTAGTCGGCATATGTAAAAGACTGACAATCAAGTGATACACTTGTCCCTGGACTTTAAATGAAGGCATAAAATTTCCCTTAACGATTTGGTTAGCACCAAATGACGTCATTTGAAATATGCTGTTGTACTTTCGAATGTTGTTCAAGAAATGCTCACTTTGAGGATGTTCGCCATTTAACAAACCCTCAAGAAGGTCAGGAAGCTTATGCATAGGAGTGAGAGAGACTTTACCAGTGTTACAGCACAAAAAAGGAGACTCACATTTCCACCTATGAGCTTGACAATACTCACAGTGAACATCCATGGATCCAATGTGTACTGTTTTGTCAGATTCATAATGTATGCTTGGGTCGTACGCAAATCCATAATCTGCTTTTATAAGCCAAACCTGTTGTTTTCGTATGAGCCGCTTTTCACTATTGGGATCGTTGATTGGGACCTAGAAACAGAAGCTCTAATAACTTGTGGATTTGCCTGCAAATATTTAGCAGCAGTGTGTCTATGAACTTGTGGACTTACCTGCGAGTATTTAGCGACAGCATGTGTATTAACTTGTGGATTTTTCTGTGAGTATTTGGCGGCAGCGTCACAAAGTTGTTTTCATGTAGCTGCATCAGAAAATGTACCACGACGTCTGACACGCCTCCTTTTTACTGTTTTATCACAGCTTGGATTGCTGCTGTCCATTACGTTAGTATTTGCAGGACTTGTTGTGTTGAAGTGACATTCGGCATCTGTCAAGCGTTGTAAGTATACAACCGGTTTCATCAATAACTTCGCATCCAGCTTTTGAGAGTTTAAACATTCATAAACATGAAAGTGTCCACTACTCAAATCGTCACCTGTGAATCTAAGATGTTTAAGAGGCATTGGCGGATATCCAAAGGTGTAAAATATTTGGCCATTTTGGTACACTTGAAAGCGACAACCGAACAATTCAGCGGCAGCCATCAACTCACATGCAGAACCATAGGTGAAGGGCTTAAGCATTTCACTCTTCTAGTGCTCCTGTGTAGTATCATTATCTCCTGTACCGTCATCAGTCCACACCTTGAACCTGTCCCAGTCATTCAATACCTAAGACACAATGTTCCTCCGGATATCAAGAGTGAGCCTGATATGGCCGTGCAATATGTAACACAAAGAATGTAAAAGGCAGGCGCCATCTCCGGACATGGAAACCACTCGGTAAGTGACAGTTCTTTCATCGATGGTGATCACCTCAATATACATTTCAATGGGGGTACGGTTGGAACGATAAAGGAAATGGGTACCTGAACAGTAAACTGAGTCTAAAATACCTACACAATAACTATAATCGTAATAAATGAACAATAAAATAGCGGAGAAGCTGTGGATTAAATAAAAAGGCTGCAGTTATCAGCAGAGAGACGTGAATACCGCGGCGAAGCAAGGAAGGGAATAAAGAGACCGGAGCGACGGACGGCCTTATATAGGCAGGCAGTCAACTACGTGGGAGGCGTGGGGATGGGGGACCCAACGCCTCTTCACACGGTGACCGAGCTGCAGGCTATCGACGTATATATGTAAGTAAGTTGGCTTCAGTTAACGTTGGGAACCCGTGTACCAAATTTCTTGAAGATGGGCCCATAAGTAACAAAGACTATTGGAAAGTTCAATATGGCGGCTGATAGTGGCGTCATACCACCGAAATAAGTATGTACATCGGTTTCGGTTAGTGCAGGGAAACTGCCTATCAAATTTCGTGAAGATGGGGCCATAAATAAGAAAGTTTAACATGGCGGGCATTTGCCAACCGTTATGACCGTTACGTGTAGAATTTCGAAATGAAACCTGCTTAACATTTGTAAGTAAGCTGTAAGGAATGAGCCTGCTAAATT
>NW_024382015.1:0-9716 GCF_016835505.1 Polypterus senegalus
ATATATATATATATAGTGAAATTAAGCCACTCGACACACGTATAAAAGGTTTGGGGCAGCCACCCATATAATATTCCTAGCTGCAAAGGAGTCTTTTAAGTTTCAGCACTGATGTTATCAGTACGGAGTCCAAAACAGAACTGATCAAGGGTTGAAAAGATGGCGGTTTTAAATGGTCAAACAGGAAGTGACATGTTAACAGGAAGTGATGTTGGTTGACCGGAAGTGATGTCTCTCTGACATCAGTCTGGAAGTCGGGACAGGAAGTGACAATCTTCTGGGCGCCGGAACTGGAAGTGACGTTTTCCTGGGCGCCGGAACTGGAAGTTAGGCTTTCCTGCGGCTGGTCTGCAGAGATAGCAAGAGAAGGTTTATTGCACCCCGCCCTCCCCTGGCCAGGCGTGGAATTACCATTACTTGGTCCACACAACGTCCTCCTATTCACACGTGTGTGACAATATATATATATATATATATATATATATTGTGAGCTGGAAGGCTGATCGCACCCCAGATAGATACAGACGCCCCTGGGAAAACCACAAACCCTGAAACACTGACTACCATCCTCACATTGCTCCTTATCCTTGCACTATAACGCGTAATACAAGCCTCGCGCGGTACTCCGCTGACTTATAAGCCTTGCGCAGCGCCTGTCAGTTTTGGAATTGATTGTTTGCTTTTATCTCTTTCTGCTCCTAGCGGAACTATCATCTCTGACTTGTCAAGGAGTACGTTTAAGCTCATGTGTTTGCACTGTTTGAATAAAAATCCTTCTTGTTTCTACGACCTCCTGTGTCTCTGTGCAAATCTGTGACCCAAGCGTGACAATATATATATATACACACACACACAGACACACACACATATATAAACATATATATATACACATATATATATATATATATATATATATATATATATATATATATATATATATATATACATATACATACATATATACATATAAATACAAATATAGACATATATATATACATATATGCACATATATATACACAGTTATATATATATACAAATCTACATATATATATTAGGGGTTGGACTCGATTAAAAACATTAATCCAATTAATTAGAGGCTGTTTAAGAATTAATCTTGATTAATCGTATGTAATCGCACACGTAAATTTGCCCCAAATCGCAAATGTTTTTTTTTAATTTAAAAGGGTTTTAGTGGGCTGACAGAATCAAATAATAGACATGGACATGAATATTGTAAACTCAAGCTGTTTTAATTTCTGAAAAAAAAAAATGCTTTTAAACTGCATTTGAATTCACAACAGAAACAAAAATATCATCCCTGGTTAAAATTCGGCAGACTTAAAAATAAAGTGGTAGTTTAAGTACTTTAAGTACATTTTCAGAATAGTATTGTCTTTAAATAATAATAACCAAAATTTCAACATAAAGTTCAGTTTTTCTTCTTAAAAAATAAGTCAGAAACATAAAAGGTAATTTGACCAACTTAATCTTTAAACTCTGAGTAACCTCAGCCAAAATTATTTTGTACATTAGGCTAAAACAGTGATCATTGAACATTTTGTAATTAGATGTAATTAGAATTACTAACCGTCACGGAAGTCCAATGATCCCCAGTAAGAGCCACAAAGTCCGCTTTCTGTAATGCATCTAATTTTGCTTGCTTTTCAGTGTGCACAAAACCATGCTTTTATCAAGGCTTTGCTCGGGTAGTTTTTTGAAATGAAATTTTCCTCCGATCAGTCGTAGGAACGCGCTTCATTCCGACTCTAACATTTTTGTAGCTCTAATGTGTGCATCAGTGTAATCGATGTACCAGGAAATCATGCATTGACAAAAGTTCCCCTTTGCTTGGAATTGAAAGTGTGATTAAATGCGTTATTTTTTTAACGCATTATGGAGTACATGCATCGAAGCTTCTCAGCTGTATTTATGCTAAGAAAAGGAAACATTTTAAAAATAATGTAACATGATTCTGCGTTAACCTAATATTTTTTCATACGTCCCAAACTAAGGAGATGCGAGGGTAAAATGAATCGGGAAGCGCGCGTACATACTCAGTGCATACCCTCTCGGGAATCAAACCCCGGACATCAGTGCTAGTGGCGAAGCCTCTACAATTGCGCCACGGCGTGTGGCTTGTCTATTTGAGAGTATGTAGATTGGGGTATATATGTATATTCGCAGCAGAGAAGTAGTGTGTTAAAGAATTTATGAAAAAGAAAAGGGAACATTTTAAAAATAACATAACATGATTGTCAATATACAGTAATTGTTTTGTGATATTGAGTGTTGCTGTCATCAAGGATTTGATTATCATTATTTCTTTCAATCAGGTTCGTATTTGTACGATGTGTTGTGTTCAAGTTACATTCCGTGTTTGTCAATCGTTGTAAAGATAACAGGTTTCATTCATCGATTCGTTTCTTACTGCATCAATAAACAGCTCGTCTTCCTCTTTATCTGAGACGTGACACACTGCATGCACGGGTTTTTTTTTACACTGTCTACCTTTAGCGGGACATTGACTTTTTCCACCGTGTGCTCCGTTTCCGCAGTAGCTGCACTTATGAATATGCTTGTATGTGTCAGACGCTTCATATTTGTTTGCTGCCTTCTCAATTGTGTAATTTGGTTTTTGTTCAGCACTTTTTGGAACTGTTGCTTTTTGTCTGTGCCCTGCGTCAGTTCATGTGAGCCGCTTGGTGTTCTTGCGTCGAAGGTTCCCAGCTGTGCTGGTGCCATCTCGTGTGATGTCCACGGCTGTATGTAATGTTAGCTAAGACCTGGCGCTTAAATGTTTCTCTCGCAGTTTCGCTGAGTTTGTGCCATACACTACCCTGACCATCTCATCTTCCTCTGCATAAGCACAGTCCTTCACCCGTGAATATTTAGCGGCAGTGTTTTTATTGGATTGCCGCTGACGGACGGCCTTATATGGGCAGGCACTAAATTACAAACGCCAGCGGCAGCCTGTCTATGAACTTAATTTAAAGTTTAGGTTTACACCGTGCTTTGTTTCCGAAGTAGCAGCACTCATGAATATGGTTGTATATGACAGTCGCTCGCTTCTTATTGTTTCGCTGCCTTCTCAATTACATATTGCATGTTTTCTTCAGCGCTTTTTTGAGGTCTTCCTGGTTTTCTACGCACTGCGTTGATAGTCAGGTCATGTGATTATGTGGGAGGCGTGATGATGTCACATGAAACTCCGCCCCCCTCGGCTTTCGAGCTCAACTCCATTACAGTAAATGGAGAAAAATACCTTCCAGTTATGACCATTACGCGTAGAATTTCAAAATGAAACCTGTCCAATTTTTGTAAGGAAGCTGTAAGGAATGAGCCTGCCAACTTTCAGCCTTCTACCTACACGGGAACTTGAAAAATTAGTGATGAGTCAGTGAGTGAGTGAGTCAATCAGTCAGTCAGTCAGTCAGTGAGGGCTTTGCCTTTTATTAGTATAGATTCTGTTTGAATGAGTTACACACTACTGTGCTCAACATAAAGCACTTCTATAGCATTTCTATTTTCCTAATGTTTAAAGTACACAGAGACAGTACAAAAATATATTCACCAAACACTACACAAGACCAATTCTGCAGACTAATGGAAATATGTATTTACTGTATTTCCCTCCATATACTCAAGACAGTCAATACTGAATACCAGAATAAAGCATATTCACAACAAAACATATCCCCGTTTTCATACTACTACTGTACATGTTAGAGGGGGACATTTTTTGAACACTGGGTGATTTCTTTTCTCAGACAAAGGAACATGTTAATATTACATTTAAAACAAAGTAGATGAAGAGGCAATGGCAACTCATTGTTGGGACTGGGGTGAGAAGTTGAAAGGCAATTTTCCTGGGTAATCTTGTTTCTGATTATTGTGATGGCTGTCTACAGGATCACCGCTTTATAGAAAATTGTGATAAAAGAACTGCTCCTTCCGTGGAAAATGTTTGTATTTATCTGACTTAGAAATGAACGTGTCTGAGAATATTGTTTTCTAATCAGCATATGTGTACTTATTGAAAGTTGGTAATGATACATTTTGTTAACTTTTGTTTACACTATTTGTTAAATCCAGGAAATATGAGTCCTGTTAATCTAGGCAGGGACTGAAGGACATTTAAACTTCTGGGCAGGAGAAAGCAGGGGAGGGATGGACCACTGAGAACGCTGCCAAGACACTCACACAGAGCACAGAGGCTCTCAGGCAGACTAGGGTACGTGGCTGGTATGACGTGAGACACAAGGACGGCAACACCTCCAAGGAGGAAGAGACAGCTCCATAAGAAGACTCCGGTTGTTGGTCCAGCGAGAGAGGGAAGCTTAATGAAAGGACCGAGCAAAGCTGGTGGACAAGAAATGAATCATGTCTAGGTTGCAGCAACACAAGGAGCCCAGAGTGGAAAAAAAAGAATGACAAAGAGATGCTGACAGGGATTCAACGATTTGATAAAACTTCTGTTGGGAAATGAGTGTCTAGTGAATAGAGTGCATTCATTGACAGTTGTACGATTAATTGTTGGGGTAACACAGTGCGCAAACTGGACTCTGCAATACTAAAGGTTGTATCCTCCAGTTCATGTTTTTAATGGACTTTTAGCGTGTGGACTGTGTGCTTTCCTCTGAAAAAAAGGAATTTCGTTCCTGATATTGTTAGATTTGTTTAGGTTCGTTTATCCTTTTAATGTACTTTATATTGTCTTGGGTAATAGAAGTTATTCTTGCTTTTCCTGAAATTACTGTTGTGTCTTTCATTGTGTGTTTACTCACCACCCAATTTAAAGAAACCTGTGTGCTATTTTCTATAAATCTCAAGAGTTCCTAGTCTCTTAATAAAACTAGGTGGCATAGTCAGATATATGACTAGGTTACATTACCTGTAAGTGTGGCCAGACACCTGTCACATACATATCACAATAAGCTTGGGAAACACATTTGGAGAGATAAATGCAGAAATGATAATAAAAAAAATTAGACATCATCTTTTCATCTAGCTGAATCTGACCATAGGACTTCATGTCGACATCACAGGCTGTATTCTCATTGGCAAAACAATGTAGGAAGAACCTTCTTGAATGATGAATCAATCATTGTACAGATGCTGTATTGATATGATCACAGGCCTCCTCCATGGGTTGAATGAGGGGCATCTGGACAGTGGGCTGAAGATCATAAACCTTCCAAAGCCATGCAGAGAAAAAACATTTGATGGGGTTTAAGAAGGGAGAATATGTTGGAAGGTATTGGACTGTAAATTATGGATGTTAATGAAACCAGTTTTGGACTAAGGGAAACTGGTGGAAAGATACATTGTTTCAAATGACAATATATCGCATCTTGTCTGTTTTTTTTATGCTGCTGTAATACCTTCTCCAACATTTTAACTGTGTCTTGCACATGCTGTGTAGCAAAAGCCATATATGCTTGGATTTTTAGAAGCCTTTCTCACCAGTTGACATCTTATTCTGATGTTTAGTTCTGAGGTAAGGTTGTTCTAGTAAGAGTCTGGGTGCTGTGATGAAATTTCCACTTTCTGAGAGATGGGTCCAACAGTGGGACATCGAACTCTTTGATAATTTTTTGTAATAATTTCTTGCCTTCCGCATTTCAATGACTTTGTTTCTCACATCAGCATAATGTTCCTTTGTCTTCATTTTTGCAGTGATTGTATAAAAAAGATTATGGCCCTTACAAAGGATGCTTTTTATGTCCAGAGGAGCAAAGCATCCACTTGGGTGCTTGATAGCTCTCATCTAGTCACAGAAACTGCTCTATCTTCTATTTAAAAAATTTGTTCTGTGTTTGTTAACTTAGTAGCTTCATTTTACATATTTTTGTAAGATGCTTGAATAAGAACACCTGTCAAATAAATAACAATAACGAATAGGAAATACTTAAAGATTGTTACAATTCAACATATCTAAACTAATTACATGCTAATGGTGGCTTAATGTTTTATATATTGTGATGGACGACCGCCAGCTCAACCCGGCCGACACACCCAGGATGCTAGATGGTGATTTCTCTGGATTCCCACAGGGCACTTTGTGAGATAGAGTTTGGCTTCAAAGCCCTGTGGGTGCCACAGAGTGATCCTGCAGGGAGACATGGGGATTTTTGTTTCCCAGATAGCCTGGAAGTACGAGTCATGGGGACAGAAGGACAGAAGTACTTCCGGGCTGAAGAAAATACAAGTCTCCATCTGACCCGAAAGTGCTGATGAATTACATGGGCGGGAGGACAGAAGCACTTCCGGGTCAAGGACTATATAAAGGACTAGTGGAGACCCAGCAAGGGAGCCAGAGTTAGAAGGTACTATAATTGAGCTGCTGGGAGGAGAGAATTGTTATATTTATTGTGTAGTTTATAGTGTATTTGGTGAATGTGGTGTTGTGAAGGCACTTTTGATAAAAGAAAATTTTAAAATTTACTTAGTGCTTTTACAGTTGTGTCCAAAGCATCTGTCTGTTGGATTTCATGAGGCAACAGCGCCGTCTAACGTCCACAATATAAATGACAGATGTGTAAGCAACATTATGCCTTTTTGTTTAATCATGAGTATATCAGTTTTTTATGGACACTACAGGTAGAAGGAAGCAGCGCTTAGAGTGTCTGGCGCTTCACTTAGTCTTCTTAGATATCATTTTGACTCACTTTAATACTCTGTTTTGTGAGGTGTTGTGTTTTCAATTGTCACATTCGTTTGAAAGTTCCTATTTTCATGTGTATCTCCTAAGGAAAACTACATGAGCCATAAGCACTTCATGCTTTACAAATTCAGTTCAAGCAAAAATATTAATACTTTAAAAAACAATATAACTAACTACACATACAGTACAAATGTGCATATAGAATCTAGTACTTTAGATGATAATCTTTAATATGGATATTCAAATCTACATTTTTGGCTGATTTCACAGCCCTAGTTGCTTGACTGACAAGACTGAAAATATCATTTAAAATGGTCTAAAATGTACCCCAGGGTAAGTTCCAGCTTAAGAGTGTTGTCATCTAGCTTCATCATCACTAGACCTTTTTTTCGATAATACACAAAATTAAGATCATTCTGTTCATTAATTTTTGCATTCTTTTCATATAATAGATAGCCTTCATGTCACAATCATTTTTAATTCATCAGCAGTGATATTTGATGTACTACCAGATGAGATTGAAACACGTGAGGAGAAATCATTTGTAATATCCTATACCACACTACAAGCACATACAGTAGACTTGTTCTTTCTTAGCTGGAGGAATCCCAGCCCACCTTCATTAATTCAGTGGGCAAAGCTGTTCTATATTATCTAAAATTAGGAAAAAATCTAGTTCTCTGTAAGAAGATACATTCAAAACAAGAATTTGATAATATAATTTAAATTAAGGAAGCATGGACTGTGATTGACTTTCTTATGTTATTAATTATTCTATTATATTTGAAAAGTTTGCTGGGTTTTTAAATTTTTACCGTTCATCTATTTTTCTCTCTTTTGAGTGGGGTCTTTTTTATTTATAGTTTTTCTTATTTTTTTCCTCTGGAATGATTTTGAAGTAATTGTATCTTGTATCTGTTATATTGTTATTATTTACATGATTCAGTAGCTTGCCATTCATGAACCTATCAAACAATGCAATGATGTAAAGTAATTTGCTTGCAAAGTTTAACCATTTATGTACATTACTTCTTCACTGTAATCGTTCTCAGGTTGCAAATTACATGATATGCAATGTATACCTCAGCATTTCTGAGATGCTTCAATACATCAGCCAGGATTTCTTGTGTAGCCCATTTCACAGTTCATCTTGCACATGCCATAATTTGGAGGTACATATGATAAAGAATCATAAGTGTGTGAAATGTGTATCAGGTGAGACACAAAATAACTGGACTGGGCTTGGGGCTTTCCTGGAAAACCGTCTGGAGGTCGGCCGGGCGTGAATCATAGAACTATATCCCCTCCTACATGCCCTTACAAAACGCTGAATGGCTAGGTATATCCTGTGAATAGCCCAGTCAGTATTTGCACAACAATCGCTACAGGAGTTGCAGCGATAATGTCGGGTGAAAAAATCGAGTAGCGAAATTGAACAAGCAGCCACAGAAACTTATGAAATGCTAAAAACAGAGTGTGGTGATAACAGTTTGTCTCGAATACAAGTTTTTGAGTGGCACAAACGTTTCAAGGAAGGACAAGAAAATGTGGAAGACATTCAAAGCCCAGGATACCCACACTTGTCTTGGATGGATGAAAACATCAAAACCGTGAATCAGATTGTTCAAAATGATCATTGCCTAGGTGTTCGAGCTATCTCCGAGTTGGCTTGTATTGATGGGGAATCAGTGAGACGCATTTTGCATGAATTTATTGATGGTGACAATGTTTAGAATGCTGCAATTCATCAATAAATATTTTTTTTTATGAATTCGGTTATTTTTGTGTCTCAAAAAAAATATAACTCGGTTAGCACATCTGCTAGAATACTTTAAAAATCCCTACTTTTTGCTAATTCATAGTAGTGGCAAAGGGATGAGGTGAAAGGTAATTACTGGAAAGTTTTACATGTATGTCTGAGTAAAAAAAAAATTATGCATTTTTTCAAAGTCCTTTGTGGTTCTTAAAATTTACCATTACTCATATGAGTATCTGTGTGAGTATCCGAGATTTTTTTTTGTAACATTTTCAACTCTTAAATATGCACATGTGAAAGTATTTATATATTTAACACAAAAATAAAAGGTGCAATGCTGTGACAACAACTTGCTAAAGTAGAATCTGTTGTGGAATACCCTTTGTTCTTTTTTGTACAAAACTCAAATTACTACTTCACTCATATGTTCACATTTCATATTCAGTTCATATTTCTTTGTATTATTTCCCAATGGTTAACTTGCTGTAGGAACTGTAATATTTCCTCTTGTGGACTCCAGGGGGCACTCCAGCTCCACAAACACCCAGCACAAGTAGGCGCAGACACAAGTTAAAAGGCTAAAGAGTCTTTTATTATGGGAAATTCTTTAAAGTAAGTGTTTCACACCACAGCCACAAGTACAATAAGCACAATGGGCACACAGCAACTCTTTTGTTCCTTCTTTCTGTCTTTCTCCACTCCTACTCGTAAGCATTGTTCACTTTTCACCCGGCTGTGGCTTGTCCATGTGAGGCAGGCAGCTCCTTTTATCTCCCACCCAGGAGTACTTCTGGTTCTCTGTAGATGTGGTCCAAAAGCACTTCTAGGTACGACAGAAACCACACAATGTAGGGCTCCCTAGTCCTTGAAACAACGACTGATGGCACCCATGGAATCCAAAAGAGCTGAGCTGAAGAACTCCATGTCCCATGCTATCCTGTGGGTATCCATGGCACCACTACAACCCAGGGTGACGCTGCCAGCTAGTGTTCTAGGGGAGATAATGCCCTGTGCATGCTCTCTCTCCCGGTCCTTCAGGTTAAGAAGTAAAATGTAAAATAATGGAAAATATTTTAGTTAAATAAAATAAGAAACCCTGAACTGAGTTCAAATAATTTTGCTACATGATGTAAGTCTTCAACAGTAGATTAACACCAGCAATGGCCTTTTATAACTGTGGACATTGATGAAGAGTTGAAAATAAACATAATCTGATATAATAAATGTATACTCCACTATTTAACACTACCCAAACCAGGTTTTAGGAGCAAAATGAACACTTTCAGTAAAAGTAAA
>NW_024382016.1:0-1165 GCF_016835505.1 Polypterus senegalus
ATTGACTGGTTCTGAGGACATGTGATCATAAACAATTTGCTGGTAACCATTCATCAACTAATCCTAAATATTATATGTATTAATCTTATAAAAAGCTATGTCATGTCCGCTCATTCCTGGGTCCTCCCTGCGTGGAGTTTGCATGTTCTCCCCGTGTCTGTGTGGGTTTCCTCCGGGCGCTCCGGTTTCCTCCCACAATCCAAAGACATGCAGGCTAGGTGGATTGGCGATTCTACATTGGCCCTAGTGTGTGCTTGGTGTGTGGGTGTGTTTGGGTGTGTCCTGCGGTGGGTTGGCACCCTGCCCAGGATTGGTTCCTGCCTTGTGCCCTGTGTTGGCTGGGATTGGCTCCAGCAGACCCTCGTGACCCTGTATTCGGATTCAGCGGGTTAGAAAATGGATGGATGGATGTCCGATCATTAGAAGACAATGGTTTCTAATATAAAATAATTGTAACTATTTTAAATAGGTTAAATGTTTGACAAGTATGTTATACTACTATGAAAAATGAGATCCATAAAGATTAGTGGGTAGACCAACATATGTTTAAAACCATAAATGTATGGTTTTGCGTGACTCATCCAAGTTTTTAGACTGATGCCCCTCAGGGGCATATTTGAAAGAAAAACCTGCAGTAGAAGAAATAACAGTCTATGTCAGCTGCTGGCACTGGTGAACGTCTTGGGAGCAGCTGTTGCCAGTTTTTAAAACCTAAAAAAATAATATAAATATAAATGTGGAAGCAACTTTGACCAGGCTGTACTGCTCAAAAACTATTTTTAGCGTCTAATTTAATTTCATAGAATGTCAAGGTTCAGGATTTGAAGGGTAATTAATATTAAACCACTTTTTCTAGTATGATAGTATGATCTGAATTTACTGTCACACTCCTGTAAACATTGTATTTCCTTTTCATTTTTATTTTATATAACCTTTCCTAAAATATAATCTTGTCTTGGATGCTAGCTGGTGCCTCTTTTTGTCTATATAACTAGCCAAGCTGTAAAGTATAGCAGAACACTAGATTGTCATTTGTTATTTACTTTTTTTCTGCCGAAAAAAATATTTTTAGATACTGAATAAAATGGAGGTGATGCCATCAATTTCTGTAGGCATGATATGTCAAGTCAAGTCATTGATTTATGGAGCACATTAAAAACAACAG
>NW_024382017.1:0-1000 GCF_016835505.1 Polypterus senegalus
GCTCAACTGCGGTGGGTTGGCACCCTGCCCAGGATTGATTCCTGCCTTGTGCCCTGTGTTGACTTTGATTGGCTACAGCAGACCCCCGTGACCCTGTGTTTGGATTCAGCGGGTTGGAAAATGGATGGATGGATGCAATAGCACATTCATTTGTAATAATGCATCCATCCATCCATCCATTTTCTAACCCGCTGAATCCAAATACAGGGTCACGGGGGTCTGCTGGAGCCAATCCC
Organism: Polypterus senegalus; assembly: GCF_016835505.1. Lineage (NCBI taxonomy): Eukaryota > Metazoa > Chordata > Cladistia > Polypteriformes > Polypteridae > Polypterus > Polypterus senegalus. The sequence continues at coordinate 237 of NW_024382017.1, forward strand.
AGCCAACACAGGGCACAAGGCAGGAACCAATCCTGGGCAGGGTGCCAACCCACCGCAGATTTGTAATAATGCAAAGTTCGTAAATGAAGTTGAAATACATCAGATATGGAAATAAAGACTCACAACTCTGAGTTTTACAATGAAAAAGAGATAAAAGAAGTTAAATAAGCAAATAGTTCTTGAAATTAAAGGAAATCTGAATTCCCCCTAATCAACACCAAGACCCTCTTCTTTGATATCTCCATCTCACAGCTCTGACAGGGTGATGTCTGACACCCAAAAGTAGAAATTGTTTTATTTTAACACAATTACCATCTAACACACAAGTTAACTCCTCTTAACAAATTCTTCTTCTTCTTCTTCTTCTTCTTCTTCTTCTTCTTCTTCATTATTCCTGGTGTTTTTGTCCTACTCCACTCCAAACCTCAGGCTGAGCAGGAGATGCCATTTTTAAAGGCAGACTTTTATACAAAGTGTCGGGTCAAATGGAGTCCTCACAAGACAGTAGAGGTGTCCCAGCAGCTCCTGCCAATGGCTCTCAAGATCCTTCACAAGAAAGCCTACTATGACTGCGTATCTCATAAAGTCCTGCAGTTTCCTTAATAGCAGCATCAGTAGAGTGATGATGTTACTAGACATAATGGAGGGAAAATATTGTTTTGGAGTCAGTCTGCAACAGACCTTCCTTCTGCAGATAAAGTACCACCAGTCAATCCAGCCAATTCAAACTGTCCTTCACAACATTAAAATCAGAACAAATGTGC
>NW_024382018.1:0-6154 GCF_016835505.1 Polypterus senegalus
CCCCTTTTTTCCCCTTTGGCCCCGCCCCTTTGAAAAAGCTTCCCCGGGAAAAAAACGGGATAAGGCAGACTCATGTGGGAATGCTCAGACCTTGAGTCCTTTGCAAAACATTTTCTTTTTGCTAAAAAAAAGCATGCTGTTACTTGGTTTAGAAAGCTTACTTTCAAAAGAATTAGTAAAAGGGAACCGGGAGAAAATTGTTTTCCCAACTTCCAACCCCCAGCATCCTCAGCAGAAGACCAATGGGCCACTGCAGGACTGCTGGGTTTGATTTCCCAAATTTTATTGGCTACTTTCACCATCACAAATCGCTTTTTTCTACAGTTGCTTCCTTTTCTCTACAGTACAGTATTGCCAAAAAAAACCAAAAAAAATTGGATGATATTTGGGGTTTCCTCAAACAATTATTAGATAGGCTGAAAGAAAAAAATCAAGAAATTAATATAAAAAAAATTATATATATATATATATATATATATATATATATATATATATATATATTTTTTTTTTTTATATATATATAAAAATATATATATATATATATATATATATATATATATATATATATATATATTTGTGGCCCCCTGCCCCCAGGAGGCGGAGGAGGCTTGTCCCCCTCCGACCCGCAGGGGCCCCGCCCCGGGTTTTGGGGGACCCCGGGGTTGGGGGCATGGAACCCCCTCCCCCGGGGCCCGGGTTACCGCCAGGCGGCCCATCCCGGTGACCCCATCAGTCCCCGGCCGGGTGGCCCCCGGGGGCGTTTGGAGGCGAAAAGGGGCGGCCCCCCCACCCCGGGGGGGCGCCCGCCCTGGTTCTGGGGGGACCCGGAAGGGAGGGGAAGCCCAGCCCTGTAGGGGCCCGGTCCCCGCCAGGCGGCGCCCATCCCGGTTTACCCCCGGGGGCCCGGGTGGGGCTGGACCCCGGGGGGGGCGTTTGAGGCCGGGGAGGGGGGCGGTGCCTTCCAGACAGAGGGGGGCCCGCCCGGGTTTGGGGCAGGGGCCGGGGACAGGGATGGAAGCCCAGCCCTGCGGGGACCCGGGGGCCAGGCGGCCCCCCAGTGAAATTATCCGGGCCGACATTTGCACACCAGGAAGTGGGGGGGAGGACTTTGGTGGCCCCCGGAGAGCTGCCAGAAAGACAGGAACCTTTGCCCGCCGGGGGGGCTAACGGCCCTGGGGGGATCCGGGGGCCTTATTTGGGGGCCGCCCCCCCAGTCAGAGGTGGGAAATGGGAGGAAGGAGCGGAACAAGTGAGGCGGGGGGGCCAGGAAGGCACAAGACTGTGGGCCTGGGCTTTGGGGAAATCGTGCAGAGGCACTGGGGGGGAGTGTGCACTAGGGCTTTTTTATTGTAAATAGTGTGTCAATAAACAGTGTGTTGGGGAAAAAAATGTGTCTGTCTGCCGTGCGGGCCAGCTCACAATATATATATATATATATATATATATATATTTTTATATAAAACACTAAAAATACTTGCACTTCGGGCAAAGTACTGCATTAAAATTTTTTTAAAAAGAAAATTAAACCTTTTAAACTGAGGGAAAATATGCCAATAATTATTTGTTAAGGGCCCTTTTTATACCATGTTGTCAGTTGCCCCCGGTTAAATGACCCTGTGTCGGCTTACTCTTTAGCATGTAACTTACAGTTGACCCTGTGAACAGTAATCTTGTCCAAATCTCACAGCTTGGGTTCGGTCATAATGGGTTTGAGTTTCATGGTTTGTTTAATTTTGACAGTATTTGGGACTTGTGTTTAAGAACATTGAATCTGTCAAGCGGAACCACAACCGGTTTCATCGATAAAATCACATCCAGCTTTTTAGAGTTTTAAAATTCATAAACATCAAACCCCTATTGAAACGCCCCCTGTCAATCTAAGATGTTTAAGAGGCATTCGATTTTGAAAGGTGTAAAATATTTGGCCATTTCCCGAAAAATTGAAAACAACAACCAAAACAAAGCGAGCCATCGACTCACATGCAGAACCATAGGTGAAGGGCTTAAGCATTTTATCTTATAGTGCTCCTGTGTAGTATAATTTTTCCCCTTTCCATCAGTCCACACCTTGAACCTGTCCCGGGGCATTCAATCATAAGAAGAACGTCCCCCCGGGGGTATCAAAAGTGGCCTGATATGGTGGGGAATATGTAAAAAGAGAATGGAAAAGGTAGGTGCATCTCCGGGGATGGAAACCACCGGAAAATGACGGTGACCGTGTCGATAGTGATCATCTCATAACATTAAAGGGGGTTTGGAATGATAAAGGAAAGGGGATGAGCAATGTAAAGTAAGTCTAAAATCCTACACAAAATATAATTGTAATCAAAAAACAAAAAAACCGCGGGCCGTGGTTTAAAACAAAAAGGCTGTAGTTATAGTAGGAAGACGGGAAACCCAGGGAAAAAAGGAAGAGAATGTAGAGACCGACAAAGGGGCAGCCTTATATAGGGAGGAGAACAACGGGAGGCGGGATAGGGACCCAACGCCACCTCACACGGTGACCGGGGGCAACTTGGACAGATGTATGCGTAAGTAGGATTCATTGCTTGGGAACCCGGGTACCAAATTTTCTTGGAAGATGGGCCCATAAGTAAAAAAGACTGTTAAAAAGTTCAATATGGTGCCATCATCATCCCAAACAAAAAAAACGCATTGGTTTGGGTTGTTCGGGGAAGCCCCCCCAAAATTTCAAAAGTGGGCCATAAATAAGAAAGTTCAACATGGTGGCGTTGTTGACCGTTATGCCCGTACGGTAGAATTTCAAAATGAAATGGGCAATTTTTGTAAGTAACTTGGAATGAGTGCCAAATTTCAGCCTTCTCCCCGGAAAGGGGAGAATTAGTGCGTTTGAAATTCAATATGGGCCAATTTGGCCATACCAAAAAAAAAGTACCTACATGGGTTTTTGGTTACGGGGAAGCCACCTCCCAAAATTTTCGTGAGTAGGGGGGGTCAGCCTTCTACCTCAGGGAATTTGAAAATTGGTGCGTTGAAAGTTCAATATGGCGCCCACAGGGGCGCCATACCATCAAATAAGTAAGTACATGGGTTTTGGGATTACCCGGGGAAGCCCCACAAATTTCGGGAAATGGGCCATAAAAAGAAAGTTCAACAGGGCGACGTTGGCCCGGACTTTTGCGGTAAATTTAAAATGAAACCTGCTTAACTTATGTAAGTAAGTTGTAAGGAATAAGTTTCCAAATTTCAGCCTTCTTACCTACATGGGAAGTTGGAAAATTTGGGGATGAGTCAGTCAGTCAGTCAGTCAGTGAGGGCTTTCCCTTTTTATTATTTTTAAATTTTTATTATATATATATATATATATATATATATATATATATATATATATTAAAAAAAAATTTGTAAAAAATTTTAATTACAATGGAGTATTTTAGGTAAGTATTCCCCTATCACCCCAGTCTATAGAAAACTCATTACTAAAAAGTACATTCAGCAGATACTTTGTTTCAAACAAATAACCGAAATACCTGAATGAATCATTCACATAGCAGTTGTTAGTTCTGTGGTTGCAGCTCAGTTCTGCACAAACACGCCAAAAAAAAACATTGAAAAAAAAAAATCTTTTAGGATTTCCCTTTGGGTTTTTTTTTTTTTGTTTTTATGTTGGGGGTTTTTCGGATACCTTTTGCTTATTGCTCTTGAACGAAAACCCATTGAATTTAACTCAGCACCCTCCTAAGAAAGGGCAGACACAAAAAAAACTATAACAGTTCATATTAAAAAAAAAAATCTTAACATTTTTGCAGCAAAAAAAAAAAACATTGCCAGTAAATTTTGGGAATTGCACCATCAACACTGTCAACTTTCATCAAGCCAGCAAAAAAGAATAATCATCTTAGGTTGCAAATGTTTTCCGGATTTGAAGCCAAAAAGCATCTGGCTTCTGTTTTAAATTGGATCCCAACATGCTTCTGCTTTTTGGTAAGTTGCTTGAATTCCTCCCACCCAGTTGAAAGAGTGCTTCAGCCATTGGTTTGGGCATCATTCACATGCTGAAAGTGAATTATCATAAGGAAATTTTTTGAGAAATTCTCCCCCCAAACTTGTACACAGGAGAAGTTTAAAAAAATTAAACCCCAAAGAAGTATTGAAATGATTAAACCCCTGGACACAAGTTAAAGAAAGCACTATACCAACAAATACTTAACTCATTACAAGTTTATGGCGTTTTTATAATTTTTAAATATAAAACTGCCCCAAACAATTTGAGGGACACTTTGAAATTATTTAAATTTCAACAAGTTAATAATGCCTAACAAAAAATTTAAAGTAAAACCCGACAAAACATAAAACTTTGTGTTTTGGGCCCTATAATACCAGTTGTTTAATGCAGGGGGGAAAGTGAATTGTCAAAGGGCTCAAGATCTAATGAACGTTGCTTTTCCCCATTTACAGCTGAGCAAAAAAGTATTTCACCTTTACTTTGGCAATGCATGTGAACCGAACAGTCATCTGTATGAGACTGTTTGTTGGCAAATGTGACTAAAATTTAGTGCAGAAAAAACACTTTGAAAAAGGTGCCATTATAATAACAAAAAAAAGAAATATAGCAGTTATTTCTCATTGGTTAATGGGAAAACAAGGCATTGTTTGCATGCCGGGTGCTTAAATGTCATAGCATAACACAGCTGTAAAAAAGATCTTTAGTAAAGTAATTTTTAAAATGTGTTTGGTCCAAAACAAAGCAGCATGAGTAGGGAAATTTGGGGCCCCAAATGCTGTGTGAATGAACTTATTTAAACTAAATTCCAGAGTCTCTTAAAAAATTCGGAACCCAACCCTTTTTAACCCATCCTGAAATGTGCTGATTAAGACAACAGCAAGCACCGCAATTCCATCCCCCACCAAGACAAGCAGCAGGCGCCTGCACCCCTCCCCACACCAAAACAAGCAGCCTGCTATTTATCCCCACCCCACAGAAAGTGGAAAAAGTTCTCCCAGCCTGGGGCCCTTTATTACCTGGGGTAAAGGGTGGAGTTTTTTGAGTGGAAATAATAGATGTTTTTGGAAACATGCATTTCATGTGTGTTCCATTTCTAAAAAATCTGTGTAAACACATCATTAAAAAAAAAACGCCCTATTTTAGTAGTAAATGACAAAATTTGGATAAACTATATAATGTGTAAAACCTGCAGTCCAATGATCAAATAAACACCTTCAAAAAAGGTTCGGGTAAGAAAACAGCCTGGCATAAGGGGAAGATTTCCTGAATTGTAATCAAAAGTCCTTTTTCACCCCCCTCTCCCTATATTTCCCTTTTCAGTATGGGGTTTTTTATGTGCCACATAAGCTTTAGAACAGAATGGAGAGGATAATTGAGGACTTGAGAACAAAAAATTTTGGAAAAAAATCAACAATCTCAAACCTAAGTCCATCTCCAGAGATCTTCATGTTGTTTTTTCCACGTGCCAAAAAAACAAGAAATTCACAAACATGGCTCTGTAGCTAATCTCCTGATTGGGGCGGAAAGAAAAACTGATAAAAAACTCAAAGGATAGTCCGAATGGTGGATAAACGCCCCAATCAACTTCAAAAAATATTCAAGCTGTTCTGCGTCTCAGGGGGCAACAGTGTCAGCTCGAATATCCAACATCCCAATGAAATAAAAACGCTATGGCAGGAGAGCCAGGGGGAACCCCCCGCCAAGAAACATAAAAAAACCGAAATTTTTCCAAAATGTACTTGAGGAAGCCAAAATCCTTCTGTAAAAAACTTGTGGACAGATGAGCCAAGGTAGAGTTTTTTGGGAAAGCTCATCATTCTACTGTTTACAGAAAAAGGAATGAGGCCTACAAAGAAAGAACACATTGTAGCAATGCTACTAATAGAGAACTGCATCTCCCAGCAGTCCCTTTCAGGGGGTGTTGTCAAAGGTGGCCAGAGGGGTTTTTAAAAGGGGGGCAGGTGTCAAAGAAAGAAAAATTTTTTTTTTGTTTGATTGGCGTATATGTATCTGCTGGACTTCTGCCGTAATTTGCCATTTAGATGAAAAGAAGATATTTTATAGCATATCATTATGTCCGGGTTGTATTGTTTGTTGGGGGTCGGGCGCCCGTCTACTGAGGACTGTGTGTGGATTCATTGGCTTTTCAGAAGAAGGGGCCCCCTAACCCTCCATCTGTCAATTTTA